>NC_041015.1:32523531-32620447 GCF_004193775.1 Glycine soja | reverse complement strand
CTACCTTTGTTCAATTTCGAGCGTCTCCATATATTATATGCTCCATGAATCGGACCCTCGGAAGTTTGAAAGTTTTACGATTTCAATTTTTTGAATTCGATTTATTCAAGGGGAGGCTTCCAATTGTTCAGTTTCGAGCGTCTCGATATAGTATGCGCCTGAATCGGACCTTCGAGTGAAAAGTTATGACCATTTGAATTTCTCGAGAGCTTCCGGTTTTCAATTTCGAGCGTCTCGATATATTATGCGCCTGAATCTAACCTCCGAGTGAAAAGTTAGGACCATTTGAATTTGTCGAGAGCTTCCGTAGTTCAATTTTGAGCGACACGATATATTATACGCCTGAATCGGACATCCGAGTGAAAAGTTATGACCATTTGAATTTCACGAGAGCTTCCGTTGTTCAATTTCAAGCGTCCTGATATATTATGCGCTTGAATCGGACCTCCGAGTGAAAGGTTATGACCATTTGAATTTCTCGAGAGCTTCCATTGTTCAATTTCGAGAGTCTTGATATATTATGCGCTTGAATCGGACATCCGAGTTAAAAGTTATGACCATTTTAATTTCACGGGTGCTTCCGTTGTTCAAATTCAAGGGTCTCGATATATTATGCGCCTGAATCGGACCTCCGAGTGAAAGGTTATGACCATTTGAATTTGTCGAGAGCTTCCGTAGTTCAATTTTGAGCGACACGATATATTATACGCCTGAATCGGACATCCGAGTGAAAAGTTATGACCATTTGAATTTCCCGAGAGCTTCCGTAGTTCAATTTCGAGCGTCTTGATATATTATGCGCCTGAATCTGACCTCCGAGTTAAAAGTTATGACCATTTGAATTTCTCGAGAGCTTCCGTTGTTCAATTTCGAGCGTCTTGATATATTATGCGCCTAAATCTAACCTCCGAGTGAAAAGTTAGGACAATTTGAATTTCCCGACAGCTACCTTTGTTCAATTTCGAGCGTCTCAATATATTATGCTCCTGAATCGGACCTCCGAGTGAAAAGTTACGATCATTTGAATTGATCAAGAGCTTCCATTGTTCAATTTCTTGCATCTCGATATAGTATGCGCCTGAATCGGACCTTCGAGTGAAAAGTTATGACCATTTTGAATTCTGCTTTTTTGTTCGGTGTTGCCGTAAATATTTAAAATGTACGTCGGCTAGGTTTTTTCGTTCGAACTCAACCGAAGTTGTGGTTCGACCGACAGTGGCATGTTTTCATTTCCTCGGCAACGAAAACATTATTAGCCTACCTCGGAAAAAAACTTGATTCACCGATACAGATCGAAAAAAATGCTAGCCGACGTCGACGAGGAAAGATCAACGATCTAGGTTTAAGAAAGAAGAATCACCGGATGACACCGATCGAACATTTCCTATTAGACATCATCCTATTATTATTCAGGAATTGAATACAAAATACAATAATCGACATCGGTCATTGTAAAGGCGCTACTGATATTTTCCTGCCGACATTGCACAATTGTTTTTACAAACGCTGGCCGATAATATTTTTTTACGGTAGAGCATGCTTTTTTGTTCGGTGTTGCTGTAAAAATTTACAATGTACGTCGGCTAGGTTTTTTCGTTCGAACTCAACCGAAGTTGTGGTTCGACCGACACCGGCATGTTTTCATTTCCTCGGCAACCAAAACATTAGCCTACCTCGGAAAAAAACTTGATTCACCGATACAGATCGAAAAAAATGCTAGCCGACGTCGACGACGAAAGATCAACGTTCTAGGTTTAAAAAAGAAGCATCACCGAATGACGCCGATCGAACATTTCCTATTAGACATCAACCTATTATTATTCAGGAATTGAATACAAAATACAATAACCGACATCGGTCATTGTAAAGTCGCGACTAATATTTTCCTGCCGACATTGCACAATTATTTTTACAAACGCTGGCCGATAATATTTTTCTAGGGTAGAACATGCTTTTTTGTTCGGTGGTCGTAAAAATTTACAATGTACGTCGGCTAGGTTTTTTGGTTCGATCTCAACCGAAGTTGTGGTTCGACAGGCAGCCGCATGTTTTCATTTGCTCAGCAACTAAAACACTAGCCCACCTCGGAAAAAAAACTTGATTCACCGATATTGATCGAAAAAAATGCTAGCCGACGTCGACGAGGAAAGATCAACGATCAAGGTTTAAAAAAGAAGCATCACCGAATGACGCCGATCGAACATTTCCTATTAGACATCATCCAAATATTATTCAAGGATTGAATAGAAAATACAATAGCCGACATCGGATGGTGTAAAGCCCCAACTGATATTTTTCAGCCGACATTGCGCAATTTTTTTTACAAACGTTGGCCGATAATATTTTTTTACGTGTTGTCGTAAAAATTTACAATGTACGTCGGCTAGGTTTTTTCGTTCGAGCTCAACCGAAGTTGTTGCTCGACCGACACCGGCATGTTTTCATTTGCTCGGCAACGAAAACATTAGCCTACCTCGGAAAAAAAAAACTTGATTCACCGATACAAATCGAAAAAAATGCTAGCCGACGTCGACGAGGAAAGATCAACGATCGAGGTTTAAAAAAGAAGCATCACCGGATGACGCCGATCCAACATTTCCTATTAGACATCATCCTATTATTATTCAGGAATTGAATACAAAATACAATAACCGACATCGGTCTTTGTAAAGTCGCGACTGATATTTTCCTGCCGACATTGCACAATTGTTTTTACAAACGCTGGCCGATAATATTTTTTTACGGTAGAGCATGCTTTTTTGTTCGGTGTTGCCGTAAAAATTTACAATGTAGGTCGGTTAGGTTTTTTCGTTCAAACTCAACCGAAGTTGTGGTTCGACCGACACCGGTATGTTTTCATTTCCTCGGCAACGCAAACATTACCCTACCTCGGAAAAAAACTTGATTCACAGATACAGATCGAAAAAAATGCTAGCCGACGTCGACGAGGAAAGATCAACGATCGAGGTTTAAAAAAGAAGCATCACCGGATGACGCCGATCCAACATTTCCTATTAGACATCATCCTATTATTATTCAGGAATTGAATACAAAATACAATAACCGACATCGGTCATTGTAAAGTCTCGACTGATATTTTCCTGCCGACATTGCACAATTGTTTTTACAAACGCTGGCCGATAATATTTTTTTACGGTAGAGCATGCTTTTTTGTTCGGTGTTGCCGTAAAAATTTACAATGTACGTCGGCTAGGTTTTTTCGTTCGAACTCAACCGAAGTTGTGATTCGACAGGCAGCGGCATGTTTTCATTTGCTCAGCAACTAAAACACTAGCCCACCTCGGAAAAAAAACTTGATTCACCGATACAGACAGAAAAAAAATGCTAGCCGACGTCGACCAGGAAAGTTTACCGATGGAGGTCTACAAAAAAATCACCAGGTGACGCCGATCGAACATTTCCTAATAGACATCATCCAAATATTATTCAGGGATTGAATAGAAAATACAATAGCCGACATCGGTCGTTGTAAAGCCACGACTCATAGTTTTCCGCGGACATTGTGCAATTTTTTTTACAAACACTGGCCGATAATATTTTTTATTGTAGATGATGCTTTTTTGTTTGGTGTTGCCGTCAAAATTTATAATGTAGGTCGGCTAGGTTTTTTCATTCGAGCTCAACCGAAGTTGTGTTTCGGGCGAAACTAGCATGTTTTCATTTGCTAGGCATGGAAAACATTAACCAACCTCGGCAAAAAAACATGATTCCCCGATACTGATCGAAAAAAATGCTAGCCGACGTCTGCCCGGAAAGTTTACCGATCGAGGTTTGAAAAAGAAGTATCACCCAATGACGCCGATCGAACATTTCCTAATAGACATCATCCAAATATTATTCAAGGATTGAATATAAAATAAAATTGTCGAGATCGATCATTGTAAAGCCGTGACTGATATTGATATGAACCCTCATGGCACAAGGGCTGACTTAGGATCGTCTAGGATTAAACCTTGATGGAAAATGCGGAAATTGATTAAGGAAAGGATGGAAAATAAGGTGGTTAATCTCGTGGGTCTTAATAAGGTGGTTTCTGGCATAAAATGGATGAATGGGATGGTAAAACGTAGGTTAAGTGGTGGCTGGACAGAAATATAGAAATGGCAATAACGGAAGCTACAGGGCTCCAAATGAGGTGATTCCAAAACGAGGTGAAAGGTCTCGTTTTGAAATTCAATTTAGGCTCAAGAATCACTTAATTTGAGTGTGTGAAATGGGAGTTATGGTCACGAGATAATTTTGGGCAGAGGTGGATTTTCTGGAATTGTGGTTTGAAAGAACAAGGGTGGAGATGATAGGAAGGAAAGAATCACTCTTTCCAGCGAGGGCAACACACAAAGGTTGTGAAAGTCCTTTGATACAGCCAGGGTGTTCTTGAATCACTCAAGAATTTAGGAGAATCACTCTCACTAAGATAAAAGAGATAAACTCTAATTTTCTGAATAAAACTCAACTTGTGTTTATTGATAAAATGGTTCAGCTTATATAGAAGCTTTACAGCAGATTTTAGTAATGACCCACTAACCTAGAATTAAAATAACTTAATGTCATTAACCTAGGGAATTAAAACAAACTAAATGACTGAGTGTAACTGAAATTGTTGGCAACCAAAAGTCACCCCCAACAGCCAACAAGTCAGCCACCATTTGGTCTCCCAAAAGGCTGATGCCTAGGTTGCCAATTGGGCCCTTATTACAACTTGAACTAAAGCCCTTTTAGTTGATTAACCCAAAACATATTTTTGGTCAGCCAACTTTACAAGGATTGGGCCATTATTTAGACAAACTAAACACTCTAAAATTGAAATAAAGTGGTGTCATTTAGTCCTCCATTTGGGCCATGATACAACTCACAACCTTGGACTTTTCTCCTTGAAACTTGGGCTTGTATTCAAATAGTATGGACAGCACTTGTTGAAGAGCTTCCTTGGCTTTCCTTGCTCTAGCCCTTGTCATAGGTCCTCCAAGTCCTTCAAGTGGATCCTTGCCCTTGCTCTTGGTCATGTCCTCATCAATAGGTCCTCCAAGTCCTTCAAGTGGATCCTTGCCCTTGCTCTTGGTCATGTCCTCATCATTCTCTCCCTCTTGAGAAGGATTTGTCCTCAAATCGGATTCTCCATCTGCATCAAAAAGAGATAAATCAGAGACATTGAAGGTGGAACTAACATTATACTCACCGGGCAGCTCAACTTTGTAAGCATTGTCATTGATTCTTTCAAGCACTTGAAATGGTCCATCTCCCCTTGGTTGAAGCTTTGATTTCCTTTGTTCCGGAAACCTTTCTTTTCTCATGTGCACCCAAACCCAATCTCCGGGTTCGAAGACAACCTTCTTTCTCCCTTTGTTGGCTTGTTTAGCATAGCTTTTATTTTTCCTCTCAATTTGATCTTTGACTCTCTCATGAAGCTTCTTCACATAGTCCGCCTTTGCTTGACCTTCTTTATGCTTAAAAACAGAAACATTAGGCATAGGCAAAAGATCAAGAGGAGTTAGTGGGTTAAAACCATAAACAACTTCAAAAGGAGAACAATTAGTGGTGCTATGAACAGCTCTATTGTAAGCAAATTCAACATGGGGTAAACAAGCTTCCCAAGTTTTTAAGTTCTTCCTCAAAACTGTCCTAAGCAAAGTTCCCAAAGTCCTATTAACAACTTCCGTTTGCCCATCGGTTTGTGGGTGACAAGTGGTTGAAAATAACAATTTAGTGCCCAACTTGCTCCACAAAGTCCTCCAAAAATGGCTTAGGAACTTAGAGTCCCTATCACTAACAATGCTCCTTGGCAAACCATGGAGTCTCACAATCTCCTTGAAAAACAAATCAGCCACATGGGAAGCATCATCAACTTTTTTACATGGAATAAAATGAGCCATTTTAGAAAACCTATCAACAACCACAAAAATGGAATCTCTACCATTGCTTGTTTTTGGCAGCCCCAAAACAAAATCCATGGATAAATCAATCCAAGGATACTCCGGAATTGGCAATGGAGTATACAATCCATGAGGCTTTACCTTAGACTTTGCCTTTTTACATACAATGCAATGTTCACAAAATTTCTGCACATCCTTTTTCATATGAGGCCAATAAAAATGTTCTTGTAATGTTTCTAGAGTCTTTTGGACCCCAAAATGCCCCATTAAACCTCCTTCATGTGCTTCACAAACAAGCAAATTTCTAGTAGAACATTTAGGCACACACAATTTGTTTTCTTTGAAAAGAAAGCCTTCATGTCTAAAGAAACCATTTTCTGAAAATTTTTCACAATTTTTAAAAATTTCTCCAAAAGTTTCATCATTTTCATACATGCTTTTCAAACATTCAAGACCAATCAATTTTGTTTCAAGCATAGAAAGTAATGCATGACGCCGAGAAAGAGCATCGGCTACAATATTACCTTTTCCCTTTTTATGTTTGATAACATAAGGGAATTGCTCTAGGAATTCCACCCACTTCGCATGCCTTTTGTTAAGCTTGCCTTGCCCCTTGATATATTTGAGGGACTCATGGTCACTATGAATGACAAATTCCTTGGGATAAAGGTAGTGTTGCCATGTTTTCAAAGCCCGTACTAAGGCATACAACTCCTTATCATAAGTTGAATAGTTAAGGGTAGGACCACTTAACTTTTCACTAAAATAAGCAATTGGATGGCCTTCTTGCATCAACACAGCCCCAATCCCAACATTTGAAGCATCACACTCAATTTCAAAAGATTTTTGAAAGTTTGGCAACGCAAGTATGGGGGCATTAGTTAGCTTTTGCTTAAGAACATTGAAAGCTTCTTCTTGTTTCTCTCCCCATTTGAAACCAACATTTTTCTTGAGCACTTCATTGAGAGGTGCTGCCAATGTGCTAAAATCCTTCACAAATCGTCTATAAAAACTTGCTAAGCCATGAAAACTCCTCACCTCGGTCACAGACTTAGGTGTAGGCCATTCTTGAATAGCCCTAACCTTCTCCTCATCAACTTGCACTCCTTTTGAACTCACAACAAAACCAAGAAACACAACATGGTTAGTACAAAAGATGCATTTTTCAAGATTGGCATACAATTGTTCTTTTCTAAGCACAGTCAAGACAGATTTTAAATGATCAATATGCAAATCAAGTGAAGTGCTATAGATAAGAATATCATCAAAGTACACCACAACAAACTTTCCTATGAACTCTCTCAAGATATGGTTCATTAATCTCATGAAAGTGCTAGGAGCGTTAGTTAGGCCAAAAGGCATAACCAACCATTCATACAAGCCATATTTTGTTTTAAAAGCAGTTTTCCATTCATCCCCTTCTCTAATCCTAATTTGATTGTATCCACTTTTTAAATCGATTTTAGAGAAGTAACATGCACCATGCAATTCATCAAGCAAATCATCAAGCCTAGGTATAGGATGCCTATATTTAATGGTGATGTTATTAAGGGCTCTACAATCGGAACACATGCGCCATGTCCCATCCTTTTTAGGGACCAAAATCACTGGGACAGCACAAGGACTTATACTATCTCTTACCCAACCTTTGCTAATGAGTTCATCCACTTGTCTTTGAATTTCTTTGGTTTCTTGTGGATTACTTCTATAGGCTGGCCTATTGGGCAAAGAAGCTCCCGGAATGAGATCAATTTGATGCTCAATTCCCCTCAAAGGTGGTAGTCCATTTGGCACATTTGGTGGAAACATGTCTTGAAAATCCTGCAAAAGAGTTTTAACACTAGAAGGCACTTCAAAATCATCAAAAGTGTTAGTGGTCAAAATCTGATTTTTGCAACACAAGATATATAGTGACTGTTTAGCACGAAACAACCTCTTGACCTCACTTTTTGTGGCTAAATAGCTCTCCCTCACTTCAAGTGTTTCACTCTTCTTTTGTTCACTCTTTTTCCTCTCAAGTGTTTCCCTCTTTTTCTCACTCTCAAGTGTTTTGCTCACTTTTTCTTTTTCTTTTTTCTCTTGAAGAAGTTTTTCTCTCATTTTCTTTTGATCCTCACACACTTCTTGTGGACTCAATGGCTTGAGCACAATCTTTTTGTCTTGGTGCATGAAAGAGATCTTGTTGGTGTAACCGTCATGATTGGCTCTTTTATCAAATTGCCATGGTCTCCCCAAAAGTAAGTGACTGGCCTCCATAGGAACAACATCACAAAGTACCTTATCATTGTATTTCCCAATGGAAACGTCCACTTCCACTTGCTGCCTCACTTGCACCTCCCCATCCTTACTAAGCCATTGAAGTTTGTATGGCCTAGGATGTGGTTTAGTAGCTAAATTTAGCTTTGACACTAATCTAGCACTAGCCACATTGGTGCAACTACCTCCATCAATGATCACCATGCACACCTTGCCATTGATTAAACATCTAGTGTGAAAGATGTTTTCTCTTTGGCTCTCCTCCTCATGCTTCAATTGACCACCAAGTAACCGCCTAATCATCAACAAATCTCCCTCCGGAGTCTCCTCTTCCTCTACGTACTCACTCTCCTCTTCCTCTTCAACATCAGATTCACTTATATATTCTCCATCTCTAAGAACCATGGACCTTTTGTTAGGGCACTCATAAGCATAGTGTCCTAGGCCTTGGCACTTGAAACACTTCACATCTCTACTCCTTTTAGAGGGTTCCTCTTGGGACTTTGAGCGAGTTTTTGATGGGATAGGTGTGGAACTACTAGAAGTAGCAGCCCCATCTTTCTTACCTTTGTCTTTCCAACTAGAAGAACCAAAGTTGGTAAAACTCCTCTTAGCCACTCCCTTCCTTTTTAATTGTTGCTCCACTTGGATTGCTTTGTGAAGCAAATCATCCATTTCAACAAACTCCTGCAGCTCAACAATATCACGGATATCATTAGTCAAACCATTAAGAAATCGAGCCATAGTTACCTCCTCATCTTCTTCAATATTTGCTTGAATCATGAGCACATCCATTTCCTTGAAATACTCCTCAACCCCCTTGTTGCCTTGGGTTAGTTTTTGGAGCTTGAATTTCAAGTCCCTTGAGTAACTAGCCGGCACATACCGCTTCCTCATGATCTTTTTCATCTCCGTCCATGTATCAACCATTGGCTCTTCATTTCTTGCTCTCTCCTTTTGTAGCTTGTTCCACCACACAAGAGCATAGTCGGAAAACTCCGTGGCGGCAAGCTTCACCTTCTGGTCCTCCTCATAGTTGTGGCATGAGAAAACATGCTCTATTTTCATCTCCCACTCCAAGTAGGCCTCCGGATCATTCTTTCCTTTAAATGGAGGAATGTTGAGTTTAATACCATCAATTCGGTTTTGTCTAGGAACACCATCATTCCCTCTTCTCCTCCTTTCTTCTTCATTATGATCTCTATTCTCCATTTGATCCAACCTCTCATGGAGCGCATCATCTCGTTGTTTCATTAACCTCTCCATATGTTGCATCAAAGCTTGCATTTGGAATTGCGAAAGCCCCACTCCATCATTAGGATTAGTACCTGACATCTCAAACAAACAAATCAAACGTAACAAGACAATTATAGTTGCTGTTTGAATACCTCACCCACTCAAGTGTATCACACAATTATGGCTTTTCTCTAATGAAACACTCTTGCCTTTTACCACTCTAATTCCCCTTGAGTTCTTAGGCAATTCAAGAGATTATGGCCACAACAAAGAACAATTCACCAATATGTGTAAGGTAAGGCTAGACAAGGAAAAGGTTAACCAAGAAAAAGGCTAACAATGTTTTTAGGCACAAATGAAGGAAATAAAATTCAGAATTTAGGAATTCAAGTAACAATCCTTCATGCAACCAATATATTACCTTAAAGAGTTTTTTTTTTTAAGTTCTTCAAGCATGAACCATTCAGCCCAATTTTTTTTTTTTTAATTTTGCTTATACGAAATTCTGCTTCTTTTTTTTTTTTTTTTTTTATAACAAAGAGATCAAAAGGCTTAACTTTTGCAATGGTTCAGCCTAAAAAAAATATATATGAATAAGAAGGTAATATAAATGGCAAAGAGAATAAAGAAGGATGTTACCCAATATTTCCAGCAAAGGAAGTGTTGATCCTAGAACCGGAGCTCTGATTACCAAATGATATGAACCCTCATGGCACAAGGGCTGACTTAGGATCGTCTAGGATTAAACCTTGATGGAAAATGCGGAAATTGATTAAGGAAAGGATGGAAAATAAGGTGGTTAATCTCGTGGGTCTTAATAAGGTGGTTTCTGGCATAAAATGGATGAATGGGATGGTAAAACGTAGGTTAAGTGGTGGCTGGACAGAAATATAGAAATGGCAATAACGGAAGCTACAGGGCTCCAAATGAGGTGATTCCAAAACGAGGTGAAAGGTCTCGTTTTGAAATTCAATTTAGGCTCAAGAATCACTTAATTTGAGTGTGTGAAATGGGAGTTATGGTCACGAGATAATTTTGGGCAGAGGTGGATTTTCTGGAATTGTGGTTTGAAAGAACAAGGGTGGAGATGATAGGAAGGAAAGAATCACTCTTTCCAGCGAGGGCAACACACAAAGGTTGTGAAAGTCCTTTGATACAGCCAGGGTGTTCTTGAATCACTCAAGAATTTAGGAGAATCACTCTCACTAAGATAAAAGAGATAAACTCTAATTTTCTGAATAAAACTCAACTTGTGTTTATTGATAAAATGGTTCAGCTTATATAGAAGCTTTACAGCAGATTTTAGTAATGACCCACTAACCTAGAATTAAAATAACTTAATGCCATTAACCTAGGGAATTAAAACAAACTAAATGACTGAGTGTAACTGAAATTGTTGGCAACCAAAAGTCACCCCCAACAGCCAACAAGTCAGCCACCATTTGGTCTCCCAAAAGGCTGATGCCTAGGTTGCCAATTGGGCCCTTATTACAACTTGAACTAAAGCCCTTTTAGTTGATTAACCCAAAACATATTTTTGGTCAGCCAACTTTACAAAGATTGGGCCATTATTTAGACAAACTAAACACTCTAAAATTGAAATAAAGTGGTGTCATTTAGTCCTCCATTTGGGCCATGATACAACTCACAACCTTGGACTTTTCTCCTTGAAACTTGGGCTTGTATTCAAATAGTATGGACAGCACTTGTTGAAGAGCTTCCTTGGCTTTCCTTGCTCTAGCCCTTGTCATAGGTCCTCCAAGTCCTTCAAGTGGATCCTTGCCCTTGCTCTTGGTCATGTCCTCATCAATAGGTCCTCCAAGTCCTTCAAGTGGATCCTTGCCCTTGCTCTTGGTCATGTCCTCATCAGATATTTTTCAGCCGAAATTGTGCAATTTTTTTTACAAACGCTGGCCAATAATATTTTTTTACGGTAGACGATGCTTTTTTGTTCTGTGCAGCCGTAAAAATTTACAATGTAGGTCGACTAGGTTTTTTCGTTCGAGCTCAACCGAAGTTGTGTTTCGACCGACACGAGCATGTTTTCGTTTGCTAGGCATGGAAAACATTAACCAACCTCGGCAAAAAAACATGATTCCGTGATACTGATAAAAAAAATGCTAGCAGACGTCGGCCAAGAAAGTTTACCGATCAAGGTCTAAAAAAAATCACCGGGTGACGCCGATCGAACATTTCCTAATAGACATCATCCAAATATTATTCAGGGATTGAATAGAAAATAAAATTGTCGACATCGATCATTGTAAAGCCGTGACTGATATTTTTTAGTCGAAATTGTGCAATTTTTTTACAAACGCTGGCCGATAATATTTTTTTACAGTAGAGGATGCTTTATTGTTCGGTGTTTCCGTAAAAATTTACAATGTAGGTCGGCTAGGTTTTTTCGTTCGAGCTCAACCGAAGTTGTGTTTCGACCTACACCAGCATGTTTTGGTTTGCTAGTCATGGAAAACATTAACCAACCTCGGCAAAAGAACATGATTCCCCGATACAAATCGAAAAAAATGCTAGCCGACGTCTACCCGGAAAGTTTACCGATCCAGGTTTGAAAAAGAAGTATCACCCGATCGAAACGCTCAAAATTGAAAACAGAAGCTCTGTGCAAATTCAAAAGATAATAAGTTTTTACTCGGATGTCCGATTGAGTCCCGTAATATATCGAAACGCTTGAAATTGAAAACAGAAGCTCGTACCCAATTCAAACGACAATAAATTTTTACTCGAATGTCCGATGGAGTCCCGTAATATATCGAGACGCTCGAAATTGAAAACAGAAGCTTTGAGCAAATTCAAACGACAATAACTTTTTACTCGGATTTCAGATGGAGTCCCGTAATAGATTGATACGATCGAAATTGATTTCCGAAGCTCTGAGCAAATTCAAACGACAATAACTTTTTACTCGAATGTCCGATTAAGTCCCGAAATATATCGAGATGCTCGAAATTGAAAACAGAAGCTATGAGCAAAATCTAACAACAATAACGTTTTACTCGGATGTCCGATTGAGTCCCGTAATATATCGAGACGCTCCAAATTGAAAACGGAAGCTCTGAACAAATTCTAACGACAATAACTTTTTACTCCGATGTCTGATTGAGTCCCGTAATATATCGAGACACTCGAAATTGGGAATAGAAGCTCTGAGCAAATTCAAACGATAATAACTTTTTACTCGAATGTCCGATTGAATCCCGTAATATATTGAGACGCTCCAAATTGAAAACGGAAGCTCGTAGCAAATTCAAACAGAAGCTATGAGCAAAATCTAACGACAATAACTTTTTACTCGGATGTTCGATTGAGTCCCGTAATATATCGAGACGCTCTAAATTGAAAACGGAAGCACTGAACAAATTCTAACGACAATAACTTTTTACTCCGATGTTCGATTGAGTCCAGTAATATATCGAGACGATCATAGTTGAAAGCGGAAGCTCGTAGCAAATGTAAGCGGCAATAACTTTTAACTCGGATGTCCGATTGAGTCTCGTCATAGATCGAGACGATCGAAATTGAAATCAGAAGCTTGTAGCAAATGCAAATGGCAATAACATTTTACTCGGATGTTCTATTGAGTCACGTAATACATCGAAATGCTCGAAATTGAAAACAGAAGCTTTGTGCAAATTCAAATGACAATTAGTTTTTACTCGGATGTCCGATTGAGTCCCGTAATATATCGAGACGCTCGAAAGTGAAAACAGAAGCTTGTAAAAAATTCAAACGACAATAATTTTTTACTCGGATGTCCGATGGAGTCCCGTAATATATCGAGACGCTCGAAATTGAAAACAGAAGCTCTAAGCAAATTCAAACGACAATAACTTTTTTCTCGAATGTTCGATGGAGTCCCGTAATATATCGAGACGCTCATAATTGAAAACAGAGGCTCTGAACAAATTCTAACGATAATAACTTTTTACTCCGATGTTCGATTGAGTCCAGTCATATATCGAGACGCTCGTAGTTGAAAGCGGAAGCTCGTAGCAAATGCAAACCGCAATAACTTTTAACTCGGATGTCCGATTGAGTCCCATCATAGATCGAGATGATCAAAATTGAAATCAGAAGCTTGTTGCAAATGCAAGCGGCAATAACATTTTACTCGGATGTTCGATTGAGTCACATAATACATCGAGACACTCGAAATTGAGAATAGATGCTCTCAGCAAATTCAAACGACAATAAGTTTTTACTCGGATGTCCGATTGAGTCTCGTAATATATCGAGACACTCGAAATTGAGAATAGAAGCTCTGAGCAAATTCAAACGACAATAACTTTTTACTCGGATGTCCGATTGAGTCCCGTAATATATTGAGACGCTCCAAATTGAAAACAGAAGCTCGTAGCAAATTCGAACGACATTAATTTTTTACTCGGATTTCCGATTGAGTCCCGTAATATATCGAGACGCTCGAAATTGAAAACGGAAGCTCGTACCAAATTCAAATGACATTAACTTTTTACTCGAATGTCCGATGGAGTCCCGTAATATATAAAGATGCTCGAAATTGAAAACAGAAGCTCTGAGCAAATTCAAACGACAATAACTTTTTACTCGGATGTTCGATGGAGTCTCGTAATAGATTGAGAAGATCGAAATTGATTACCGAAGCTCTGAGCATATTCAAACGACAATAATTTTTTACTCGGATGTCCGATGGAGTCCTGTAATATATCAAGACGCTCGAAATTGAAAACAGATGCTCTGAGAAAATTCAAACGACAATAAATTTTTTCTCGAATGTCCAATGGAGTCCTGTAACGTATCGAGACGCTCGTAGTTGAAAACAAAAGCTATGAGCCAAATCAAACGACAATAACTTTTTACTCGAATGTCGGATGGAGCCTCGTAATCTATCGAGACGCTCAAAATTGAAAACAAAAGCTATGAGCCAAATCAAATGACAATAACTTTTTACTCGAATGTCCGATGGAGTCCCGTAATATATCGAGATGCTCAAAATTGAAAACAGAATCTTTGAGCAAAATCTAACGACAATAACTTTTTACTAGGATGTTCGATTGTGTACCGCAATATATCGAGATGCTCGTAATTGAAAACAGAAGCTCTGAACAAATTCAAATGACAATCAATTTTTACTCTGATGTCCGATTGAGTCCCGTAATATATCGAGACGCTCTTAGTTGAAAATGAAAGCTCGTAGCAAATGCAAACCGCAATAACTTTTAACTCGGATGTCCGGTTGAGTCCCGTAATAGATTGAGACGATCGAAATTGAAATCAGATGCTTGTAGCAAATGCAAACGGCAATAACATTTAACTCGGATGTTCGATTGAGTCACGTAATACATCGAAACGCTCAAAAATGAAAACAGAAGCTCTGAGCAAATTCAAACGACAATAACTTTTTACTCGGATGTCCGATTGAGTTCTGTAATATATCGAGACACTCGAAATTGAGGATACAAGATCTGAGCAAATACAAACGACAATAACTTTTTACTCGGATGTCCGATTGAGTTCCGTAATATATTGAGACACACCAAATTGAAAACGGAGGCTCATAGCAAATTCAAACGACAATAATTTTTTACTCGGATGTCCGATTGAGTCCCGTAATATATCGAGACGCTCGAAATTGAAAACAGAAGCTCGTACCAAATTCAAATGACAATAACTTTTTACTCAAATGTCCGATGGACACCTGTAATAGGTCGAGATGCTCGAAATTGAAAACAGAAGCTCTGAGCAAATTCAAACAACAATAACTTTTTACTCGGATGTCCGATGGAGTCTCGTAATAGATTGATTCTATCGAAATTGATTACCGAAGCTCTGAACAAATTCAAACGACAATAACTTTTTACTCGGATGTCCGATTAAGACCCATAATATATCGAGACGTTCGTAATTGAAACGGAAGCTATAAACAAATTCTAACGACTATAACTTTTTACTCCGATGTTCGATTGAGTCCAGTAATATATCGAGACGATCGTAGTTGAAAGCGAAAGCTCGTAGCAAATGCAAACCGAAATTACTTTAACTCGGATGTCCAATTGAGTCTCGTAATAGATCGAGACGATCGAAATTGAAATCAGATGCTTGTAGCAAATGCAAACGGCAATAACATTTTACTCAGATGTTCGATTGAGTCACGTAATACATCAAAACGCTCGAAATTAAAAAAAAAGCTCTGTGCAAATTAAAACGACAATAAGTTTTTACTCGGATTTTCGATTGAGTCCCGTAATATATCGAGACGCTTGAAATTGAATACGGAAGCTTGTACCAAATTCAACCGACAATAATTTTTTACTCAGATGTACGATTGAGTCCCGTAATATATCGAGATGCTCGAAATTGAGAATAGAAGCTCTGAGCAAATTCAAACGACAATAACTTTTTACTTGGATGTCCGATTGAGTCCCGTAATTTATTGAGACGCTCGAAATTGAAAACGGAAGCTCGTACGAAATTCAAATGACAATAACTTTTTACTCGAATGTCCGATGGAGTCCCGTAATATATCGAGACGCTCGAAGTTGAAAACAGAAGCTCTGAGCAAATTCCAACGACAATTACTTTTTACTCGGATGTCCGATGGAGTCCTGTAATAGATTGAGACGATCGAAATTGATTACCGAAGCTCTGAGAAAATTCAAACGACAATAACTTTTTACTCGGATGTCGGATGGAGTCCCGTAATATATCGAGATGTTCGTAATTGAAAACAGAAGCTCTGAACAAATTCTAACGACAATAACTTTTAACTCCGGTGTTCGATTGAGCCCAGTAATATATCGAGACGCTCTTAGTTGAAAGCGGAAGCTCGTAGCAAATGCAAACCGCAATAACTTTTAACTCGAATGTCCGATTGAGTCCCGTAATAGATCGAGACAATCGAAATTGAAATCAGAAGCTTGTAGCAAATGCAAACGGCAATAAAATTTTACTCGGATGTTCGATTGAGTCACGTAATACATTGAAAAGCTCAAAATTGAAAACAAAAGCTCTGTGCAAATTCAAACGACAATAAGTTTTTACTCAGATGTTCGATTGAGTCACGTAATACATCGAAACGCCCGAAATTGAGAATAGAAGCTCTGAGAATATATAAACGACAATAACGCTCGAAATTGAGACTAGAAGCTCTGAGCAAATTTACTCGGATGTCAGATGGAGTCCCGTAATAGATTGAGACGATCGAAATTGATTTCCGAAGCTCTGAGCAAATTCAAACGACAATAACTTATTACTCGAATGTCCGATTAAGTCCCGAAATATATCGAGACGCTCGAAATTGAAACAGAAGCTATGAGCAAAATCTAACGACAATAACGTTTTACTCGGATGTCCGATTGAGTCCCGTAATATATCAAAACGCTCCAAATTGAAAACAGAAGCTATGAGCAAAATCTAACGACAATAACGTTTTACTAGGATGTCCGATTGAGTCCCGTAATATATCGAAACGCTCCAAATTGAAAACGGAAGCTCTGAACAAATTCTAACAACAATAACTTTTTACTCCGATGTCCGATTGAGTCCCGTAATATATCGAGAAACTCGAAATTGAGAATAGAAGTTATGAGAAAATTCAAACGACAATAACTTTTTACTCGGATGTCCGATTGAGATATATTATGCACCTGAATCAGACCTCCGAGTGAAAAGTTATGACCATTTGAATTTCTCGAGAGCTTCCATTGCTCAATTTCGAGGGTCTTGATATATTATGCGCCTGAATCAGACATCCGAGTGAAAAGTTATCACCATTTGAATTTCTCGAGAGCTTCCGTTGTTCAATTTCGAGCGTCTCCATATATTATGCGCCTGAATCTGACCTCCGTGTGAAAAGTAATGGCAATTAGAATTTCTCGAGAGCTTACGTTATTCAATTTCAAGCGTCTCTATATGTGATCCGCCTGAATCGGACCTCCGAGTGAAAACTAATGACCATTTGAATTTCTCGAGAGCTTCCGTTGTTCAATTCCGAGCGTCTCGATATATTATGCGCCTGAATATGACCTCCGTGTGAAAAGTTATGACCATTTGAATTTCTCGAGAGCTTCCGTTGTTCAATTTTGAGCGTCTAGATATATTATGCGCCTGAATCGGACCTCCAAGTTAAAAGTTATGACCATTTGAATTTCTCAAGAGCTTCCGTTGTTCAATTTCGAGCGTCTAGATATATTATGCGCCTGAATCGGACCTCCAAGTGAAAAGTTATGACCATTCGAATTTCTCAAGAGCTTCCAATGTTCAATTTCGAGCGTCTCGATATATTATGCGCCTGAATCGGACCTTCGAGTTAAAAGTTATGACCATTGGAATTTCTTGAGAGCTTTCGTTGTTCAATTTCTTGCGTCTCGATATATTATGCACCTGAATCTGACCTCCGAGTTAAAAGTTATGACCATTTGAATTTCTCGAGAGCTTCCGTTGTTCAATTTCTTGCGTCTCGATATATTATGCGCCTGAATCTGACCTCCGAGTGAAAAGTTATGACCATTTGAATTTCTCGAGAGCTTCTGTTGTTCAATTTCGAGCGTCTAGATATATTATGCGCCTGAATCGGACCTCCGAGTGAAAATTTATGACCAATTGAATTGCTCAAGAGCTTCCATTGTTTCATTTCGAGTGTCTCGATATATTATGCGCTTGAATCGGACCTCCAAGTGAAAAGTTATGACCATTTGAATTTCTCAAGAGCTTCCAATGTTCAATTTCGAGCGTCTCGATATATTATGCGCCTGAATCGGACCTTCGAGTTAAAAGTTATGACCATTGGAATTTCTTGAGAGCTTCCGTTGTTCAATTTCTTGCGTCTCGATATATTATGCACCTGAATCTGACCTCCGAGTTAAAAGTTATGACCATTTGAATTTCTCGAGAGCTTCCGTTGTTCAATTTCTTGCGTCTCGATATATTATGCGCCTGAATCTGACCTCCGAGTGAAAAGTTATGACCATTTGAATTTCTCGAGAGCTTCTGTTGTTCAATTTCGAGCGTCTAGATATATTATGCGCCTGAATCGGACCATCGAGTTAAAAGTTATGACCATTGGAATTTCTCGAGAGCTTCCGTTGTTCAATTTCTTGCGTCTCGATATATTATGCACCTGAATCTGACCTCCGAGTTAAAAGTTATGACCATTTGAATTTCTCGAGAGCTTCTGTTGTTCAATTTCGAGGTCTAGATATATTATGCGCCTGAATCGGACCTTCGAGTTAAAAGTTATGACCATTGGAATTTCTTGAGAGCTTCCGTTGTTCAATTTCGAGCGTCTCGATATATTATGTGCCTGAATCGGACCTCCGAGTGAATAGTTATGAACATTAGAATTTCTCGAGAGCCTCCGATGTTCAATTTCGAGCATCTCAATATATTGTGCGCCTGGATCGGACCTCCGAGTAAAAAGTTATGACCATTTGGATCTCTCGAGTGCTTCCGTTATTCAATTTCGAGCGTCTCGATATATTATGCGCCTGAATCGGACCTCCGAGTGAAAATTTATGACCAATTGAATTGCTCAAGAGCTTCCATTGTTTCATTTCGAGTGTCTCGATATATTATGCGCCTGAATCGGACCTCCAAGTGAAAAGTTATGACCATTTGAATTTCTCAAGAGCTTCCAATGTTCAATTTCGAGCGTCTCGATATATTATGCGCCTGAATCGGACCTTCGAGTTAAAAGTTATGACCATTGGAATTTCTCGAGAGCTTCCGTTGTTCAATTTCTTGCGTCTCGATATATTATGCACCTGAATCTGACCTCCGAGTTAAAAGTTATGACCATTTGAATTTCTCGAGAGCTTCCGTTGTTCAATTTCTTGCGTCTCGATATATTATGCGCCGGAATCTGACTTCCGAGTGAAAAGTTATGACCATTTGAATTTCTCGAGAGCTTCTGTTGTTCAATTTCGAGGGTCTAGATATATTATGCGCCTGAATCGGACCTTCGAGTTAAAAGTTATGACCATTGGAATTTCTCGAGAGCTTCCGTTGTTCAATTTCTTGCGTCTCGATATATTATGCGCCGGAATCTGACTTCCGAGTGAAAAGTTATGACCATTTGAATTTCTCGAGAGCTTCTGTTGTTCAATTTCGAGGGTCTAGATATATTATGCGCCTGAATCGGACCTTCGAGTTAAAAGTTATGACCATTGGAATTTCTCGAGAGCTTCCGTTGTTAAATTTCTTGCGTCTCGATATATTATGCACCTGAGTCTGACCTCCGAGTTAAAAGTTATGACCATTTGAATTTCTTGAGAGCATCCGTTGTTCAATTTCGAGCATCTCTATATGTGATACGCCTGAATCGGACCTCTGAGTTAAAAGTCATGACCATTTGAATTTCTCAAGAGCTTCCGTTGTTCAATTTCGAGCATCTCTATATGTCATGCGCCTGAATCGGACTTCCGAGTTAAAGTTATGACCATTTGAATTTCTCGAGAGCTTCCGTTGTTCAATTTCGAGCGTCTCGATATATTATGCGCCTGAATCTGACATCCGAATTAAAAGTTATTACCATTTGAATTTCTTGAGAGCTTCCGTTGTTCAATTTTGAGCGTCTCGATATATTATGTGCCTGAATCGGACCTCCGAGTGAATAGTTATGAACATTTGAATTTCTCGAGAGCCTCCGATGTTCAATTTCGAGCGTCTCAATATATTGTGCGCCTGGATCGGACCTCCGAGTAAAAAGTTATGACCATTTGGATCTCTCGAGTGCTTCCGTTGTTCAATTTCGAGCGTCTCGATATATTATGCGCCTGAATCGGACCTCCGAGTGAAAATTTATGACCAATTGAATTGCTCAAGAGCTTCCATTGTTTCATTTCGAGTGTCTCGATATATTATGCGCCTGAATCGGACCTCCAAGTGAAAGGTTATGACCATTTGAATTTCTCAAGAGCTTCCAATGTTCAATTTCGAGCGTCTCGATATATTATGCGCCTGAATCGGACCTTCGAGTTAAAAGTTATGACCATTGGAATTTCTCGAGAGCTTCCGTTGTTCAATTTCTTGCGTCTCGATATATTATGCACCTGAATCTGACGTCCGAGCTAAAAGTTATGACCATTTGAATTTCTCGAGAGCTTCCGTTGTTCAATTTCTTGCGTCTCGATATATTATGCGCCTGAATCTGACCTCCGAGTGAAAAGTTATGACCATTTGAATTTCTCGAGAGCTTCTGTTGTTCAATTTCGAGGGTCTAGATATATTATGCGCCTGAATCGGACCTTCGAGTTAAAAGTTATGACCATTGGAATTTCTCGAGAGCTTCCGTTGTTCAATTTCTTGCGTCTCGATATATTATGCACCTGAATCTGACCTCCGAGTTAAAAGTTATGACCATTTGAATTTCTTGAGAGCATCCGTTGTTCAATTTCGAGCGTCTCGATATATTATGCGCCTGAATCTGACATCCGAATTAAAAGTTATTACCATTTGAATTTCTTGAGAGCTTCCGTTGTTCAATTTCGAGCGTCTCGATATATTATGTGCCTGAATCGGACCTCCGAGTGAATAGTTATGAACATTAGAATTTCTCGAGAGCCTCCGATGTTCAATTTCGAGCGTCTCAATATATTGTGCGCCTGGATCGGACCTCCGAGTAAAAAGTTATGACCATTTGGATCTCTCGAGTGCTTCCGTTATTCAATTTCGAGCGTCTCGATATATTATGCGCCTGAATCGGACCTCCGAGTGAAAATTTATGACCAATTGAATTGCTCAAGAGCTTCCATTGTTTCATTTCGAGTGTCTCGATATATTATGCGCCTGAATCGGACCTCCAAGTGAAAAGTTATGACCATTTGAATTTCTCAAGAGCTTCCAATGTTCAATATCGAGCGTCTCGATATATTATGCGCCTGAATCGGACCTTCGAGTTAAAAGTTATGACCATTGGAATTTCTCGAGAGCTTCCGTTGTTCAATTTCTTGCGTCTCGATATATTATGCACCTGAATCTGACCTCCGAGTTAAAAGTTATGACCATTTGAATTTCTCGAGAGCTTCCGTTGTTAAATTTCTTGCGTCTCGATATATTATGCGCCTGAATCTGACTTCCGAGTGAAAAGTTATGACCATTTGAATTTCTCGAGAGCTTCTGTTGTTCAATTTCGAGGGTCTAGATATATTAGGCGCCTGAATCGGACCTTCGAGTTAAAAGTTATGACCATTGGAATTTCTCGAGAGCTTCCGTTGTTCAATTACTTGCGTCTCGATATATTATGCACCTGAGTCTGACCTCCGAGTTAAAAGTTATGACCATTTGAATTTCTTGAGAGCATCCGTTGTTCAATTTCGAGCATCTCTATATGTGATACGCCTGAATCAGACCTCTGAGTTAAAAGTCAAGACCATTTGAATTTCTCGAGAGCTTCCGTTTTTCAATTTCGAGCGTCTCGATATATTATTCGCCTGAATCGGACCTTCAAGTTAAAAGTTCTGACCATTGGAATTTCTCGAGAGCTTCCGTTGTTCAATTTCTTGCGTCTCGATATATTATGCGCCTGAATCTGACCTCCGAGTGAAAAGTTATGACCATTTGAATTTCTCGAGAGCTTCTGTTGTTCAATTTCGAGCGTCTAGATATATTATGCGCCTCAATCGGACCTTCGAGTTAAAAGTTATGACCATTGGAATTTCTCGAGAGTTTCCGTTGTTCAATTTCGAGCATCTCTATATGTCATGCGCCTGAATCGGACTTCCGAGTTAAAGTTATGACCATTTGAATTTCTCGAGAGCTTCCGTTGTTCAATTTCGAGCGTCTCGATATATTATGCGCCTGAATCTGACATCCGAATTAAAAGTTATTACCATTTGAATTTCTTGAGAGCTTCCGTTGTTCAATTTCGAGCGTCTCGATATATTATGTGCCTGAATCGGACCTCCGAGTGAATAGTTATGACCATTTGAATTTCTCGAGAGCCTCCGATGTTCAATTTCGAGCGTCTCGATATATTGTGCGCCTGGATCGGACCTCCGAGTAAAAAGTTATGACCATTTGGATCTCTCGAGTGCTTCCGTTGTTCAATATCGAGCGTCTCGATATATTGTGCGCCTGGATCGGACCTCCGAGTAAAAAGTTATGACCATTTGGATCTCTCGAGTGCTTCCGTTGTTCAATTTCGAGCATCTCTATATGTCATGCGCCTGAATCGGACTTCCGAGTTAAAGTTATGACCATTTGAATTTCTCGAGAGCTTCCGTTGTTCAATTTCGAGCGTCTCGATATATTATGCGCCTGAATCAGACATCCGAGTGAAAAGTTATCACCACTTGAATTTCTACAGAGCTTCCGTTGTTCAATTTCGAGCGTCTCCATATATTATGCGCCTGAATCTGACCTCCGTGTGAAAAGTAATGGCATTTAGAATTTCTCGAGAGCTTACGTTATTCAATTTCAAGCGTCTCTATATGTGATGCGCCTGAATCGGACCTCCGAGTGAAAAGTAATGACCATTTGAATTTCTCGAGAGCTTCCGTTGTTCAATTCCGAGCGTCTCGATATATTATGCGCCTGAATATGACCTCCGTGTGAAAAGTTATGACCATTTGAATTTCTCGAGAGCTTCCGTTGTTCAATTTTGAACGTCTAGATATATTATGCGCCTGAATCGGACCTCCAAGTTAAAAGTTATGACCATTTGAATTTCTCAAGAGCTTCCGTTGCTCAATTTCGAGCATCTCTATATGTCATGCGCCTGAATCGGACTTCCGAGTTAAAGTTATGACCATTTGAATTTCTCGAGAGCTTCCGTTGTTCAATTTCTTGCGTCTCGATATATTATGCGCCTGAATCTGACCTCCGAGTGAAAAGTTATAACCATTTGAATTTCTCGAGAGCTTCTGTTGTTCAATTTCGAGCGTCTAGATATATTATGCGCCTGAATCGGACCTTCGAGTTAAAAGTTATGACCATTTGAATTTCTTGAGAGCATCCGTTGTTCAATTTCGAGCATCTCTATATGTGATACGCCTGAATCGGACCTCTGAGTTAAAAGTCATGACCATTTGAATTTCTCGAGAGCTTCCGTTGTTCAATTTCGAGCGTCTCGATATATTATGCGCCTGAATCGGACCTTCAAGTTAAAAGCTCTGGCCATTGGAATATCTCGAGAGCTTCCGTTCTTCAATTTCTTGCGTCTCGATATATTATGCGCCTGAATCTGACCTCCGAGTGAAAAGTTATGACCATTTGAATTTCTCGAGAGCTTCTGTTGTTCAATTTCGAGCGTCTAGATATATTATGCGCCTGAATCGGACCTTCGAGTTAAAAGTTATGACCATTGGAATTTCTCGAGAGCTTCCGTTGTTCAATTTCGAGCATCTCTATATGTCATGCGCCTGAATCGGACTTCCGAGTTAAAGTTATGACCATTTGAATTTCTCGAGAGCTTCCGTTGTTCAATTTCAAGCGTCTCGATATATTATGCGCCTGAATCTGACATCCGAATTAAAAGTTATTACCATTTGAATTTCTTGAGAGCTTCCGTTGTTCAATTTCGAGCGTCTCGATATATTATGTGCCTGAATCGGACCTCCGAGTGAATAGTTATGACCATTTGAATTTCTCGAGAGCCTCCGATGTTCAATTTCGAGCCTCTCGATATATTGTGCGCCTGGATCGGACCTCCGAGTAAAAAGTTATGACCATTTGGATCTCTCGAGTGCTTCCGTTGTTCAATTTCGAGCGTCTCGATATATTGTGCTCCTGGATCGGACCTCCGAGTTAAAAGTTATGACCATTGGAATTTCTCGAGAGCTTCCGTTGTTCAATTTCTTGCGTCTCGATATATTAGGCGCCTGAATTTGACTTCCGAGTGAAAATTATGACCATTTGAATTTCTCGAGAGCTTCCATTGTTCAATTTCGAGCGTCTCGATATATTATGCGCCTGAATCTGACATCCGAATTAAAAGTTATTACCATTATAATTTCTCGTGAGCTTCCGTTGTTCAATTTCGAGCGTCTCGATATATTATGTGCCTGAATCAGACCTTCAAGTTAAAAGTTCTGACCATTGGAATTTCTCGAGAGCTTCCGTTGTTCAATTTTTTGCGTCTCGATATATTATGCACCTGAATCTGACCTCCGAGTTAAAAGTTATGACCATTTGAATTTCTTGAGAGCATCCGTTGTTCAATTTCGAGAATCTCTATATGTGATACGCCTGAATCGGACCTCTGAGTAAAAAGTCATGACCATTTGAATTTCTCGAGAGCTTCCGTTGTTCAATTTCGAGCTTCTCGATATATTATGCGCCTAAATCGGACCTTCAATTTAAAAGTTCTGACCATTGGAATTTCTCGAGAGCTTCCGTTGTTCAATTTCTTGCGTCTCGATATATTATGCGCCTGAATCTGACCTCCGAGTGAAAAGTTATGACCATTTGAATTTCTCGAGAGCTTCTGTTGTTCAATTTCGAGCGTCTTGATATATTATGCGCCTGAATCGGACCTTCGAGTTAAAAGTTATGACCATTGGAATTTCTCGAGAGCTTCCGTTGTTCAATTTCTTGCGTCTCGATGTATTAGGCGCCTGAATTTTACTTCCGAGTGAAAAGTTATGACCATTTGAATTTCTCGAGAGCTTCCATTGTTCAATTTCGAGCATCTCGATATATTATGCGCCTGAATCTGACATCCGAATTAAAAGTTATTACCATTTGAATTTCTTGAGAGCTTCCGTTGTTCAATTTCTTGCGTCTCGATATATTATGTGCCTGAATCGGACCTCCGAGTGAAAAGTAATGACCATTTGAATTTCTCGAGAGCTTCCGTTGTTCAATTACGAGCGTCTCGATATATTATGCGCCTGAATATGACCTCCGTGTGAAAAGTTATGACCATTTGAATTTCTCGAGAGCTTCCGTTGTTCAATTTCGAGCGTCTAGATATATTATGCGCCTGAATCGGACCTCCAAGTTAAAAGTTATGACCATTTGAATTTCTCAAGAGCTTCCGTTGTTCAATTTCGAGCATCTCTATATGTCATGCGCCTGAATCGGACCTCCGAGTTAAAGTTATGACCATTTGAATTTCTCGAGAGCTTCCGTTGTTCAATTTCGAGCGTCTCGATATATTATGCGCCTGAATCTGACATCCGAATTAAAAGTTATTACCATTTAAATTTCTTGAGAGCTTCCGTTGTTCAATTTCGAGCGTCTCGATATATTATGTGCCTGAATCGGACCTCCGAGTGAATAGTTATGACCATTTGAATTTCTCGAGAGCCTCCGATGTTCAATTTCGAGCGTCTCAATATATTGTGCGCCTGGATCGGACCTACGAGTAAAAAGTTATTACCATTTGGATCTCTCGAGTGCTTCCGTTGTTCAATTTCGAGCGTCTCGATATATTATGCGCCTGAATCGGACCTCCGAGTGAAAATTTATGACCAATTGAATTGCTCAAGAGCTTCCAGTGTTTCATTTCGAGTGTCTCGATATATTATGCGCCTGAATCGGACCTCCAAGTGAAAAGTTATGACCATTTGAATTTCTCAAGAGCTTCCAATGTTCAATTTCGAGCGTCTCGATATATTATGCGCCAGAATCGGACCTTCGAGTTAAAAGTTATGACCATTGGAATTTCTCGAGAGCTTCTGTTGTTCAATTTCTTGCGTCTCGATATATTATGCACCTGAATCTGACCTCCGAGTTAAAAGTTATGACCATTTGAATTTCTCGAGAGCTTCCGTTGTTCAATTTCTTGCGTCTCGATATATTATGCGCCTGAATCTGACCTCCGAGTGAAAAGTTATGACCATTTGAATTTCTCGAGAGCTTCTGTTGTTCAATTTCGAGCGTCTAGATATATTATGCGCCTGAATCGGACCTTCGAGTTAAAAGTTATGACCATTGGAATTTCTCGAGTGCTTCCGTTGTTCAATTTCTTGCGTCTCGATATATTATGCACCTGAATCTGACCTCCGAGTTAAAAGTTATGACCATTTGAATTTCTTGAGAGCATCCGTTGTTCAATTTCGAGCATCTCTATATGTGATACGCCTGAATCGGACCTCTGAGTTAAAAGTCAAGACCATTTGAATTTCTCAAGAGCTTCCAATGTTCAATTTCGAGCGTCTCGATATATTATGCGCCAGAATCGGACCTTCGAGTTAGAAGTTATGACCATTGGAATTTCTCGAGAGCTTCCGTTGTTCAATTTCTTGCGTCTCGATATATTATGCACCTGAATCTGACCTCCGAGTTAAAAGCTCTGGCCATTGGAATATCTCGAGTGCTTCCGTTCTTCAATTTCTTGCGTCTCGATATATTATGCGCCTGAATCTGACCTCCGAGTGAAAAGTTATGACCATTTGAATTTCTCGAGAGCTTCTGTATTTCAATTTCGAGCGTCTAGATATATTATGCGCCTGAATCGGACCTTTGAGTTAAAAGTTATGACCATTGGAATTTCTCGAGAGCTTCCGTTGTTCAATTTCGAGCATCTCTATATGTCATGCGCCTGAATCGGACTTCCGAGTTAAAGTTATGACCATTTGAATTTCTCGAGAGCTTCCGTTGTTCAATTTCGAGCGTCTAGATATATTATTCGCCTGAATCGGACCTTCGAGTTAAAAGTTATGACCATTGGAATTTCTCGAGAGCTTCCGTTGTCCAATTTCTTGCGTGTCGATATATTAGGCGCCTGAATCTGACCTCCGAGTTAAAAGTTATGACCATTTGAATTTCTCGAGAGCTTCCGTTGTTCAATTTCTTGCGTCTCGATATATTATGCGCCTGAATCTGACCTCCGAGTGAAAAGTTATGACCATTTGAATTTCTCGAGAGCTTCCGTTGTTCAATTTCGAGCGTCTCGATATATTATGTGCCTGAATCGGACCTTCAAGTTAAAAGTTCTGACCATTGGAATTTCTCGAGAGCTTCCGTTGTTCAATTTCTTGCGTCTCGATATATTATGCACCTGAATCTGACCTCCGAGTTAAAAGTTATGACCATTTGAATTTCTCGAGAGCTTCCGTTGTTCAATTTCTTGCGTCTCGATATATTATGCGCCTGAATCTGACATCCGAATTAAAAGTTATTACCATTATAATTTCTCGTGAGCTTCCGTTGTTCAATTTCGAGCGTCTCGATATATTATGTGCCTGAATCGGACCTTCAAGTTAAAAGTTCTGACCATTGGAATTTCTCGAGAGCTTCCGTTGTTCAATTTCTTGCGTCTCGATATATTATGCGCCTGAATCTGACCTCCGAGTGAAAAGTTATGACCATTTGAATTTCTCGAGAGCTTCTGTTGTTCAATTTCGAGCGTCTAGATATATTATGCGCCTGAATCGGACCTTCGAGTTAAAAGTTATGACCATTGGAATTTCTCGAGAGCTTCCGTTGTTCAATTTCTTGCGTCTCGATATATTATGCACCTGAATCTGACCTCCGAGTTAAAAGTTATGACCATTTGAATTTCTTGAGAGCATCCATTGTTCAATTTCGAGCATCTCTATATGTGATACGCCTGAATCAGACCTCTGAGTTAAAAGTCATGACCATTTGAATTTCTCGAGAGCTTCCGTTGTTCAATTTCGAGCGTCTCGATATATTATGCGCCTGAATCAGACCTTCAAGTTAAAAGCTCTGACCATTGGAATATCTCGAGAGCTTCCGTTGTTCAATTTCTTGCGTCTCGATATATTAGGCGCCTGAATCTCACCTCCGAGTGAAAAGTTATGACCATTTGAATTTCTCGAGAGCTTCTGTTGTTCAATTTCGAGCGTCTAGATATATTATGCGCCTGAATCGGACCTTCGAGTTAAAAGTTATGACCATTGGAATTTCTCGAGAGCTTCCGTTGTTCAATTTCGAGCATCTCTATATGTCATGCGCCTGAATCGGACTTCCGAGTTAAAGTTATGACAATTTGAATTTCTCGAGAGCTTCCGTTGTTCAATTTCGAGCGTCTCGATATATTATGCGCCTGAATCTGACATCCGAATTAAAAGTTATTACCATTTGAATTACTTGAGAGCTTCCGTTTTTCAATTTCGAGCGTCTCGATATATTATGTGCCTGAATCGGACCTCCGAGTGAATAGTTATGACCATTTGAATTTCTCGAGAGCTTCCGTTGTTCAATTTCGAGCATCTCTATATGTCATGTGCCTGAATCGGACTTCCAAGTTAAAACTTATGACCATTTGAATTTCTCGAGAGCTTCCGTTGTTCAATTTCGAGCGTCTTGATATATTAAGCGCCCGAATCTGACAATCGAGTTAAAAGTTATTACCATTTGAATTTCTCGAGAGCTTCCGTTGTTCAATTTCGTGCGTCTCGATATATTATGCGCCTCAATCGGACCTCCGAGTGAAAAGTTATGAGCATTTGAATTTCTCGAGAGCTTCCGTTGTTCAATTTCGAGCGTCTCGATATACTATGCGCCTGAATCTGACCTTTGTGTGAAAAGTTATGACCATTTGAATCGCTCGAGAGCTTCCATTGTTCAATTTCGAGCGTGTCGATATATTATGCGCCTCAATTGGACGTCCGAGTGATTAGTTATGACCATTTGAATTGCACAAAAGCTTTCATTGTTCAATTTCGAGCGTCTCGATATATTATGCGCCTGAATCGGACCTTCGAGTTAAAAGTTATGACGATTTGAACTTCTCGAGAGCTTCCGTTGTTCAATTTCTTGCATCTCGATATACTGTGCGCCTGAATCGGACCTCCGAGTTAAAAGTTATGACCATTTGAATTTCTCGAGAGCTTCCGTTTTTCAATTTCGAGCGTCTCGATATATTATGCGCCTAAATCGGACCTCCGAGTTAAAAGTTATGACCATTTGAATTTCTCGAGAGCTTCCGTTGTTCAATTTCGTGCAACTCGATATATTATGCGCCTCAATCGGACCTCCGAGTGAAAAGTTATGAGCATTTGAATTTCTCGAGAGCTTCCGTAGTTCAATTTCGTGCATCTCGATATATTATGCGCCTGAATCGAACCTCTGAGTGAAAAGTTATGACCAATTGAATTGCTCAAGAGCCTCCATTGTTCAATATCGAGCGTCTCGATATATTATGCGCCTAAATCAGACCATCGTGTGAAAAGTTATGACCATTTGAATTTTTCGAGAGCTTCCATTATATAATTTCGAGCGTCTCGATATATTATGCGCCTGAATTAGACCATCGTTCGTGTGAAAAGTTATGACCATTTGAATTTCTCGAGTGCTTCCGTTGTTCAATTTCGTGCGTCTCGATATATTATGCGCCTAAATCAGACCTTCGTGTGAAAAGTTACGAGTATTTGAATTTCTCGAGAGCTTTCGTTGTTCAATTTCGTGCGTCTCGATATATTATGCGCCTGAATCGGACCTTCGAGTGAAAATTTATGACCATTTGAATTTCTCGAGAGCTTCTATTGTTATATTTTGTGCGTCTAGATATATTATGAGCCTGAATCGGACTTCCAAGTGAAAACTTATGACCATTTGAATTGCTCAATAGCTTCCATTGTTCAATTTCGAGCGTCTTGATATATTATGCGCCTGAATCTGACAACCGAGTTAAAAATTATTACCATTTGAATTTCTCGAGAGCTTCCGTTGTTCAATTTCGTGCGTCTCGATATATTATGCGCCTCAATCGGACCTCCGAGTGAAAAGTTATGAGCATTTGAATTTCTCGAGAGCTTCCATTGTTCAATTTCGAGCGTCTCGATATATTATGCGCCTGAATCTGACGTCTGTGTGAAAAGTTATGGCCATTTGAATCGCTCAAGAGCTTCCATTGTTCAATTTCGAGCGTGTCGATATATTATGCGCCTCAATCGGACGTCCGAGTGATTAGTTATGACCATTTGAATTGCACAAAAGCTTTCATTGTTCAATTTCTTGCATCTCGATATACTGTGCTCCTGAATCGGACCTCCGAGTTAAAAGTTATGACCATTTGAATTTCTCGAGAGCTTCCGTTGTTCCATTTCGAGCGTTTCGATATATTATGCGCATGAATCGGACCGCCGAGTTAAAAGTTATGACCATTTGAATTTCTCGAGAGCTTCCGTTGTTCAATTTCGTGCAACTCGATATATTATGCGCCTCAATCGGACCTCCGAGTGAAAAGTTATGAGCATTTGAATTTCTCGAGAGCTTCCGTGGTTCAATTTCGTGCATCTCGATATATTATGCGCCTGAATCGAACCTCTGAGTGAAAAGTTATGACCAATTGAATTGCTCAAGAGCCTCCATTGTTCAATATCGAGCATCTCGATATATTATGCGCCTAAATCAGACCATCGTGTGAAAAGTTATGACCATTTGAATTTTTCGAGAGCTTCCATTGTTCAATTTCGAGCGTCTCGATATATTATGCGCCTGAATTAGACCATCGTTCGTGTGAAAAGTTATGACCATTTGAATTTCTCGAGAGCTTCCGTTGTTAAATTTTGTGCGTCTAGATATATTATGAGCCTGAATCGGACTTCCAAGTGAAAACTTATGACTATTTGAATTGCTCAATAGCTTCCATTGTTTAATTTCGAGCGTCTTGATATATTATCCGCCTGAATCTGACAACCGAGTTCAAAGTTATTACCATTTGAATTTCTCGAGAGCTTCTGTTGTTCAATTTCGTGCGTCTCGATATATTATGCGCATCAATCGGACCTTCGAGTGAAAAGTTATGAGCATATGAATTTCTCGAGAGCTTCCGTTGTTCAATTTCGAGTGTCTCGATATATTATGCGCCTGAATTTGACCTCTGTGTGAAAAGTTATGACCATTTGAATCGCTCAAGAGCTTCCATTGTTCAATTTCGAGCGTGTCGATATATTATGCGCCTCAATCGGACCTCCGAGTGATTAGTTATGACCATTTGAATTGCACAAAAGCTTTCATTGTTCAATTTCGAGCGTCTCGATATATTATGCGCCTGAATCGGACCTTCGAGTTAAAGGTTATGACGATTTGAATTTCTCGAGAGCTTCCGTTGTTCAATTTCTTGCATCTCGATATACTGTGCGCCTGAATCGAACCTCCGAGTTAAAAGTTATGACCATTTTGATGAGAATCATGAAACAGGCCAAATACAGTCTAAAGGCCCAAGTGGAGAAGGACGAAGGCCCAAGTGGAGAAGGACAAAGCCCCCGAGTGGAGAAGGATGAAGGCCCAAAGTGGAGAAGGATGAAGGCCCAGAGGCAGAGACACTATCAAGACTATTAATTGTTGCTGAAGGCCCAAACTAATTTGAAGGCCCAAGTTAAATAAGTTTTTAGTTATAATTTATTTTTATTGTAATTTTGGCCCAAACTGTTTAAAAGGCCCATGTCTATTTTTATCTTTTTGTTTAGCTACACTATAAGTATGGGTTTTTGTTTTGAATAAAAAAAACTTTTGGCATTTTGATAAAATTTGGTGAGAGTTTCTCTCTGGGTTCCTTGTTGAACCAATTATCAGACTTATCAAGGTAATCCTTGTGGCGTCTACCCAGACTTATCTTCCTTAACCGGAAGTGGCGTCTACCCAGACTTATCTTCCTTCATTGGAAGTGGCGTCTACCCAGACTTATCTTCCTTAACCGGAAGTGGCGTCTACCCAGACTTATCTTCCTTCACCGGAAGTGGCGTCTACCCTGACTTATCTTCCTTCACCGGAAGTGGCGTCATCCAAACCTTCGTAACCTGTATCAAACGATCCGCTCCTACTCAGGTTCACATCACATTTGAATTTCTCGAGAGCTTCCGTTGTTCAATTTCGAGCGTCTCGATATATTATGCGCCTGGATCTGACCTCTGTGTGAAAAGTTATGACCATTTGAATCGCTCAAGAGCTTCCATTGTTCAATTTCGAGCGTGTCGATATATTATGCGCCTCAATCGGACCTCCGAGTGATTAGTTATGACCATTTGAATTGCTCAATAGCTTCCATTGTTCAATTTCGAGCGTCTTGATATATTATGCACCTGAATCTGACAACCGAGTTAAAAGTTATTACCATTGGAATTTCTCGAGAGCTTCCGTTGTTCAATTTCGAGCGTCTCGATATATTTTGCGCCTGAATCTGACCTCTGTGTGAAAAGTTATGACCATTTGAATCGCTCAAGAGCTTCCATTGTTCAATTTCGAGCGTGTCGATATATTATGCGCCTCAATCGGACCTCTGAGTGATTAGTTATGACCATTTGATTTGCACAAAAGCTTTCATTGTTCAATTTCGAGCGTCTCGAGATATTATGCGCCTGAATCGGACCTTCGAGTTAAAAGTTATGACGATTTGAATTTCTCGAGAGCTTCCGTTGTTCAATTTCTTGCATCTCGATATACTGTGCGCCTGAATCGAACCTCCGAGTTAAAAGTTATGACCATTTGAATTTCTCGAGAGCTTCCGTTGTTCAATTTCGAGCGTCTCGATATATTATGCGCCTGGATCTGACCTCTGTGTGAAAAGTTATGACCATTTGAATCGCTCAAGAGCTTCCATTGTTCAATTTCGAGCGTGTCGATATATTATGCGCCTCAATCGGACCTCCGAGTGATTAGTTATGACCATTTGAATTGTTCAATAGCTTCCATTGTTCAATTTCGAGCGTCTCGATATATTATGCGCCTGAATCTGACCTCCGTGTGAAAAGTTATGACCATTTGAATTTGTCGAGAGCTTCCGTTGTTCAATTTCGAGCGTCTCGATATATTATGCGCCTGAATCTGACCTCTGTGTGAAAAGTTATGACCATTTGAATCGCTCAAGAGCTTCCATTGTTCAATTTCGAGCGTGTCTATATATTATGCGCCTCAATCGGACCTCTGAGTGATTAGTTATGACCATTTGATTTGCACAAAAGCTTTCATTGTTCAATTTCGAGCGTCTCGAGATATTTTGCGCCTGAATCGGACCTTCGAGTTAAAAGTTATGACGATTTGAATTTCTCGAGAGCTTCCGTTATTCAATTTCTTGCATCTCGATATACTGTGCGCCTGAATCGAACCTCCGAGTTAAAAGTTATGACCATTTGAATTTCTCGAGAGCTTCCGTTGTTCAATTTCGAGCGTCTCGATATATTATGCGCCTGGATCTGACCTCTGTGTGAAAAGTTATGACCATTTGAATCGCTCAAGAGCTTCCATTGTTCAATTTCGAGCGTGTCGATATATTATGCGCCTCAATCGGACCTCCGAGTGATTAGTTATGACCATTTGAATTGCTCAATAGCTTCCATTGTTCAATTTCGAGCGTCTCGATATATTATGCGCCTGAATCTGACCTCCGTGTGAAAAGTTATGACCATTTGAATTTCTCGAGAGCTTCCGTTGTTCAATTTCGAGCGTCTCGATATATTATGCGCCTGGATCTGACCTCTGTGTGAAAAGTTATGACCATTTGAATCGCTCAAGAGCTTCCATTGTTCAATTTCGAGCGTGTCGATATATTATGCGCCTCAATCGGACCTCCGAGTGATTAGTTATGACCATTTGAATTGCTCAATAGCTTCCATTGTTCAATTTCGAGCGTCTTGATATATTATGCACCTGAATCTGACAACCGAGTTAAAAGTTATTACCATTTGAATTTCTCGAGAGCTTCCGTTGTTCAATTTCGAGCGTCTCGATATATTTTGCGCCTGAATCTGACCTCTGTGTGAAAAGTTATGACCATTTGAATCGCTCAAGAGCTTCCATTGTTCAATTTCGAGCGTGTCGATATATTATGCGCCTCAATCGGACCTCTGAGTGATTAGTTATGACCATTTGATTTGCACAAAAGCTTTCATTGTTCAATTTCGAGCGTCTCGAGATATTATGCGCCTGAATCGGACCTTCGAGTTAAAAGTTATGACGATTTGAATTTCTCGAGAGCTTCCGTTGTTCAATTTCTTGCATCTCGATATACTGTGCGCCTGAATCGAACCTCCGAGTTAAAAGTTATGACCATTTGAATTTCTCGAGAGCTTCCGTTGTTCAATTTCGAGCGTCTCGATATATTATGCGCCTGGATCTGACCTCTGTGTGAAAAGTTATGACCATTTGAATCGCTCAAGAGCTTCCATTGTTCAATTTCGAGCGTGTCGATATATTATGCGCCTCAATCGGACCTCCGAGTGATTAGTTATGACCATTTGAATTGCTCAATAGCTTCCATTGTTCAATTTCGAGCGTCTCGATATATTATGCGCCTGAATCTGACCTCTGTGTGAAAAGTTATGACCATTTGAATTTCTCGAGAGCTTCCGTTGTTCAATTTCGAGCGTCTCAATATATTATGCGCCTGAATCTGACCTCTGTGTGAAAAGTTATGACCATTTGAATCGCTCAAGAGCTTCCATTGTTCAATTTCGAGCGTGTCGATATATTATGCGCCTCAATCGGACCTCTGAGTGATTAGTTATGACCATTTGATTTGCACAAAAGCTTTCATTGTTCAATTTCGAGCGTCTCGATATATTTTGCGCCTGAATCGGACCTTCGAGTTAAAAGTTATGACGATTTGAATTTCTCGAGAGCTTCCGTTATTCAATTTCTTGCATCTCGATATACTGTGCGCCTGAATCGGACCTCCGAGTTAAAAGTTATGACCATTTGAATTTCTCGAGAGCTTCCATTGTACAATTTCGAGCGTCTCAATATATTATGCGCCTGGATCTGACCTCTGTGTGAAAAGTTATGACCATTTGAATCGCTCAAGAGCTTCCATTGTTCAATTTCGAGCGTGTCGATATATTATGCGCCTCAATCGGACCTCCGAGTGATTAGTTATGACCATTTGAATTGCTCAATAGCTTCCATTGTTCAATTTCGAGCGTCTCGATATATTATGCGCCTGAATCTGACCTCCGTGTGAAAAGTTATGACCATTTGAATTTCTCGAGAGCTTCCGTTGTTCAATTTCGAGCGTCTCGATATATTATGCGCCTGAATCTGACCTCTGTGTGAAAAGTTATGACCATTTGAATCGCTCAAGAGCTTCCATTGTTCAATTTCGAGCGTGTCGATATATTATGCGCCTCAATCGGACCTCTGAGTGATTAGTTATGACCATTTGATTTGCACAAAAGCTTTCATTGTTCAATTTCGAGCGTCTCGAGATATTATGCGCCTGAATCGGACCTTCGAGTTAAAAGTTATGACGATTTGAATTTCTCGAGAGCTTCCGTTGTTCAATTTCTTGCATCTCGATATACTGTGCGCCTGAATCGAACCTCCGAGTTAAAAGTTATGACCATTTGAATTTCTCGAGAGCTTCCGTTGTACAATTTCGAGCGTCTCGATATATTATGCGCCTGAATTAGACCTTCGTTCTTGTGAAAAGTTATGACGATTTTAATTTCTCGAGAGCTTCCGTTGTTCAATTTCTTGCATCTCGATATACTGTGCGCCTGAATCGGACCTTTGAGTGAAAAGTTATGACCATTTGAATTTGTCGAGAGCTTTCGTTGATCAATTTCGAGCGTCTCGATATATTATGCGCCTGAATCGGACCTCCGATTGAAAATTTATGACCATTTGAATTTCTCGAGAGCTTCCGTTGTTCAATTTCTTGCATCTCGATATACTGTGCGCCTGAATCGGACCTTCGAGTGAAACGTTATGACCATTTGAATTTGTCGAGAGCTTCCATTGTTCAATTTCGAGCGTGTCGATATATTATGCGCCTCAATCGGACCTCCGAGGGAAAGGTTATGACCATTTGAGTTTTTCGAGAGCTTCCGTTGTTCAATTTCAATCGTCTCGATATATTATGCGCCTAAATCGGAAATCCAAGTGAAAAGTTATGACCATTTGAATTTCTCGAGAGCTTCCGTTGTTCAATTTCAATCGTCTCGATATATTATGCGCCTGAATCGGAAATCCGAGTGAAAAGTTATGACCATTTGAATTTCTCGAGAGCTTCCGGTTTTCAATTTCGAGCGTCTCGATATATTATGCGCCTGAATCTGACCTCTGTGTGAAAAGTTATGACCATTTGAATCGCTCAAGAGCTTCCATTGTTCAATTTCGAGCGTGTCGATATATTATGCGCCTCAATCGGACCTCCGAGTGATTAGTTATGACCATTTGAATTGCTCAATAGCTTCCATTGTTCAATTTCGAGCGTCTTGATATATTATGCGCCTGAATCTGACAACCGAGTTAAAAGTTATTACCATTTGAATTTCTCGAGAGCTTCCGTTGTTCAATTTCGAGCGTCTCGATATATTATGCGCCTGAATCTGACCTCCGTGTGAAAAGTTATGACCATTGGAATTTCTCGAGAGCTTCCGTTGTTCAATTTCTTGCGTCTCGATATATTATGCGCCTGAATCTGACCTCCGAGTGAAAAGTTATGACCATTTGAATTTCTCGAGAGCTTCTGTTGTTCAATTTCGAGCGTCTAGATATATTATGCGCCTGAATCGAACCTTCGAGTTAAAAGTTATGACCATTGGAATTTCTCGAGAGCTTCCGTTGTTCAATTTCTTGCGTCTCGATATATTATGCGCTTGAATTTGACCTCCGAGTGAAAAGTTATGACCATTTGAATTTCTCGAGAGCTTCCATTGTTCAATTTCGAGCGTCTCGATATATTATGCGCCTGAATCTGACATCCGAATTAAAAGTTATTACCATTATAATTTCTCGTGAGCTTCCGTTGTTCAATTTCGAGCGTCTCGATATATTATGCGCCTGAATCGGACCTTCGAGTTAAAAGTTATGACTATTTGAACTTCTCGAGAGCTTCCGTTGTTCAATTTCTTGCATCTCGATATACTGTGCGCCTGAATCGGACCATTTGAATTGCTCAATAGCTTCCATTGTTCAATTTCGTGCGTCTAGATATATTAGGAGCCTGAATCGGATTTCCAAGTGAAAACTTATGACCATTTGAATTGCTCAATAGCTTCCATTGTTCAATTTCGAGCGTCTTGATATATTATGCGCCTGAATCTGACAACCGAGTTAAAAGTTATTACCATTTGAATTTCTCGAGAGCTTATATTGTTCAATTTCGTGCGTCTCGATATATTATGCGCCTCAATCGGACCTCCGAGTGATTAGTTATGACCATTTGAATTGCTCAATAGCTTCCATTGTTCAATTTCGAGCGTCTTGATATATTATGCGCCTGAATCTGGCAACCGAGTTAAAAGTTATTTCCATTTGAATTTCTCGAGAGCTTCCATTGTTCAATTTCGTGCGTCTCGATATATTATGCGCCTGAATCGGACCTTCGAGTTAAAAGTTATGACGATTTGAATTTCTCGAGAGCTTCCGTTGTTCAATTTCTTGCATCTCGATACACTGTGCGCCTGAATCGGACCTCCGAGTTAAAACTTATGACCATTTGAATTTCTCGAGAGCTTCCGTTGTTCAATTTCGAGCGTCTCGATATATTATGCGCCTGAATCGGACCTTCGAGTTAAAAGTTATCACGATTTGAATTTCTCGAGAGCTTCCGTTGTTCAATTTCGTGCATCTCGATATATTATGCGCCTGAATCGGACCTCTGAGTGAAAAGTTATGAGTAATTGAATTGCTCAAGAGCCTCCATTGTTCAATATCGAGCGTCTCGATATATTATGCGCCTAAATCAGACCATCGTGTGAAACGTTATGACCATTTCAATTTTTCGAGAGCTTCCATTGTTCAATTTCGAGCATCACGATATATTATGCGCCTGAATTAGACCTTCATTCGTGTGAAAAGTTGATATGAACCCTCATGGAACAAGGGCTGATTTAGGATCGTCTAGGATTAAACCTTGATGGAAAATGCGGTAATTGATTAAGGTAAGGATGGAAAATAACGTGGTTAATTTCGTGGGTCTTAATCAGGTGGTTCTTGGCATAAAATGGATGAATGGGATGGTAAAATGTAGGTTAAGTGGTGGCTGGACAGAAATATAGAAATGGCAATAACTGAAGCTACAGGGCTCCAAATGAGGTGATTCCAAAACGAGGTGAAAGTTCTCGTTTTGAAATTCAATTTAGGCTCAAGAATCACTTAATTTGAGTGCGTAAAACGGGAGTTATGGCCACGAGATAATTCTGGGCAGAGGTGGATTTTCTGGAATTGTGGTTTGAAAGAACAAGGGTGAAGATGAAAGGAAGGAAAGAATCACTCTTTCCAGCGAGGGCAACACACAAAGGTTGTGAAAGTCCTTTGATACAGCCAGGGTGTTCTTGAATCACTCAAGAATTTAGGAGAATCACTCTCACTAAGATAAAAGAGATAAACTCTAATTTTCTGAATAAAACTCAACTTGTGTTTATTGATAAAATGGTTCAGCTTATATAGAAGCTTTACAGCAGATTTTAGTAATGACCCACTAACCTAGAATTAAAATAACTTAATGCCATTAACCTAGGGAATTAAAACAAACTTAATGGCTGAGTGTAACTGAAATTGTTGGCAACCAAAAGTCACCCCCAACAGCCAACAAGTCAGCCACCATTTGGTCTCCCAAAAGGCTGATGCCTAGGTTGCCAATTGGGCCCTTATTACAACTTGAACTAAAGCCCTTTTAGTTGATTAACCCAAAACATATTTTTGGTCAGCCAACTTTACAAGGATTGGGCCATTATTTAGACAAACTAAACACTCTAAAATTGAAATAAAGTGGTGTCATTTAGTCCTCCATTTGGGCCATGATACAACTCACAACCTTGGACTTTTCTCCTTGAAACTTGGGCTTGTATTCAAATAGTATGGACAGCACTTGTTGAAGAGCTTCCTTGGCTTTCCTTGCTATAGCCCTTGTCATAGGTCCTCCAAGTCCTTCAAGTGGATCCTTGCCCTTGCTCCTGGTCATGTCCTCATCATTCTCTCCCTCTTGAGAAGGATTTGTCCTCAAATCGGATTCTCCATCTGTATCAAAAAAAGATAAATCAGAGACATTGAAGGTGGAACTAACATTATACTCACCGGGCAGCTCAACTTTGTAAGCATTGTCATTGATTCTTTCAAGCACTTGAAATGGTCCATCTCCCCTTGGTTGAAGCTTTGATTTCCTTTGTTCCGGAAACCTTTCTTTTCTCATGTGCACCCAAACCCAATCTCCGGGTTCGAAGACAACCTTCTTTCTCCCTTTGTTGGCTTGTTTAGCATAGCTTTTATTTTTCCTCTCAATTTGATCTTTGACTCTCTCATGAAGCTTCTTCACATAGTCCGCCTTTGCTTGACCTTCTTTATGCTTAAAACAGAAACATTAGGCATAGGCAAAAGATCAAGAGGAGTTAGTGGGTTAAAACCATAAACAACTTCAAAAGGAGAACAATTAGTGGTGCTATGAACAGCTCTATTGTAAGCAAATTCAACATGGGGTAAACAAGCTTCCCAAGTTTTTAAGTTATTCCTCAAAACTGTCCTAAGCAAAGTTCCCAAAGTCCTATTAACAACTTCCGTTTGCCCATCGGTTTGTGGGTGACAAGTGGTTGAAAATAACAATTTAGTGCCCAACTTGCTCCACAAAGTCCTCCAAAAACGCAAATCATCAAGCCTAGGTATAGGATGCCTATATTTAATGGTGATGTTATTAAGGGCTCTACAATCAGAACAAATGCGCCATGTCCCATCCTTTTTAGGGACCAAAATCACTGGGACAGCACAAGGACTCATACTATCTCTTACCCAACCTTTGCTAATGAGTTCATCCACTTGTCTTTGAATCTCTTTGGTTTCTTTTGAATTACTTCTATAGGCTGGCCTATTGGGCAAAGAAGCTCCCGGAATGAGATCAATTTGATGCTCAATTCCCCTCAAAGGTGGTAGTCCACTTGGCACATTTGGTGGAAACATGTCATGAAAATCCTGCAAAAGAGTTTTAACACTAGAAGGCACTTCAAAATCATCAAAAGTGTTAGTGGTCAAAATCTGATTTTTGCAAAACAAGATATAGAGTGACTGTTTAGCACGAAACAACCTCTTGACCTCACTTTTTGTGGCTAAATAGCTCTCCCTCACTTCAAGTGTTTCACTCTTCTTTTGTTCACTCTTTTTCCTCTCAAGTGTTTCCCTCTTTTTCTCACTCTCAAGTGTTTTGCTCACTTTTTCTTTTTCTTTTTTCTCTTGAAGAAGTTTTTCTCTCATTTTCTTTTGATCCTCACACACTTCTTGTGGACTCAATGGCTTGAGCACAATCTTTTTGTCTTGGTGCATGAAAGAGATCTTGTTGGTGTAACCGTCATGATTGGCTCTTTTATCAAATTGCCATGGTCTCCCCAAAAGTAAGTGACTGGCCTCCATAGGAACAACATCACAAAGTACCTTATCATTGTATTTCCCAATGGAAACGTCCACTTCCACTTGCTGCCTCACTTTCACCTTCCCATCCTTACTAAGCCATTGAAGTTTGTATGGCCTAGGATGTGGTTTAGTAGCTAAATTTAGCTTTGACACTAATCTAGCACTAGCCACATTGGTGCAACTACCTCCATCAATGATCACCATGCACACCTTGCCATTGATTAAACATCTAGTGTGAAAGATGTTTTCTCTTTGGCTCTCCTCCTCATGCTTCAATTGACCACCAAGTAACCGCCTAATCATCAACAAATCTCCCTCCGGAGTCTCCTCTTCCTCTACGTACTCACTCTCCTCTTCCTCTTCAACATCAGATTCACTTATATATTCTCCATCTCTAAGAACCATGGACCTTTTGTTAGGGCACTCATAAGCATAGTGTCCTAGGCCTTGGCACTTGAAACACTTCACATCTCTACTCCTTTTAGAGGGTTCCTCTTGGGACTTTGAGCGAGTTTTTGATGGGATAGGTGTGGAACTACTAGAAGTAGCAGCCCCATCTTTCTTACCTTTGTCTTTCCAACTAGAAGAACCAAAGTTGGTAAAACTCCTCTTAGCCACTCCCTTCCTTTTTAATTGTTGCTCCACTTGGATTGCTTTGTGAAGCAAATCATCCATTTCAACAAACTCCTGCAGCTCAACAATATCACGGATATCATTAGTCAAACCATTAAGAAATCGAGCCATAGTTACCTCCTCATCTTCTTCAATATTTGCTTGAATCATGAGCACATCCATTTCCTTGAAATACTCCTCAACCCCCTTGTTGCCTTGGGTTAGTTTTTGGAGCTTGAATTTCAAGTCCCTTGAGTAACTAGCCGGCACATACCGCTTCCTCATGATCTTTTTCATCTCTGTCCATGTATCAACCATTGGCTCTTCATTTCTTGCTCTCTCCTTTTGTAGCTTGTTCCACCACACAAGAGCATAGTCGGAAAACTCCGTGGCGGCAAGCTTCACCTTTTGGTCCTCCTCATAGTTGTTGCATGAGAAAACATGCTCTATTTTCATCTCCCACTCCAAGTAGGCCTCCGGATCATTCTTTCCTTTAAATGGAGGAATGTTGAGTTTAATACCATCAATTCGGTTTTGTCTAGGAACACCATCATTCCCTCTTCTCCTCCTTTCTTCTTCATTATGATCTCTATTCTCCATTTGATCCAACCTCTCATGGAGCGCATCATCTCGTTGTTTCATTAACCTCTCCAAATGTTGCATCAAAGCTTGCATTTGGAATTGCGAAAGCCCCACTCCATCATTAGGATTAGTACCTGACATCTCAAACAAACAAATCAAACGTAACAAGACAATTATAGTTGCTGTTTGAATACCTCACCCACTCAAGTGTATCACACAATTATGGCTTTTCTCTAATGAAACACTCTTGCCTTTTACCACTCTAATTCCCCTTGAGTTCTTAGGCAATTCAAGAGATTATGGCCACAACAAAGAACAATTCACCAATATGTGTAAGGTAAGGCTAGAGAGACAAGGAAAAGGTTAACCAAGAAAAAGGCTAACAATGTTTTTAGGCACAAATGAAGGAAATAAAATTCAGAATTTAGGAATTCAAGTAACAATCCTTCATGCAACCAATATATTACCTTAAAGAGATTTTTTTTAAAGTTCTTCAAGCATGAACCATTCAGCCCAATTTTTTTTTTTTTAATTTTGATTATACAAAATTCTGCTTCTTTTTTTTTTTATAACAAAGAGATCAAAAGGCTTAACTTTTGCAATGGTTCAGCCTAAAAAAATATATATGAATAAGAAGGTAATATAAATGGCAAAGAGAATAAAGAAGGATGTTACCCAATATTTCCAGCAAAGGAAGTGTTGATCCTAGAACCGGAGCTCTGATACCAAATGATATGAACCCTCATGGAACAAGGGCTGACTTAGGATCGTCTAGGATTAAACCTTGATGGAAAATGCGGAAATTGATTAAGGTAAGGATGGAAAATAACGTGGTTAATTTCGTGGGTCTTAATCAGGTGGTTCTTGGCATAAAATGGATGAATGGGATGGTAAAATGTAGGTTAAGTGGTGGCTGGACAGAAATATAGAAATGGCAATAACTGAAGCTACAGGGCTCCAAATGAGGTGATTCCAAAACGAGGTGAAAGTTCTCGTTTTGAAATTCAATTTAGGCTCAAGAATCACTTAATTTGAGTGCGTAAAACGGGAGTTATGGCCACGAGATAATTCTGGGCAGAGGTGGATTTTCTGGAATTGTGGTTTGAAAGAACAAGGGTGAAGATGAAAGGAAGGAAAGAATCACTCTTTCCAGCGAGGGCAACACACAAAGGTTGTGAAAGTCCTTTGATACAGCCAGGGTGTTCTTGAATCACTCAAGAATTTAGGAGAATCACTCTCACTAAGATAAAAGAGATAAACTCTAATTTTCTGAATAAAACTCAACTTGTGTTTATTGATAAAATGGTTCAGCTTATATAGAAGCTTTACAGCAGATTTTAGTAATGACCCACTAACCTAGAATTAAAATAACTTAATGCCATTAACCTAGGGAATTAAAACAAACTTAATGGCTGAGTGTAACTGAAATTGTTGGCAACCAAAAGTCACCCCCAACAGCCAACAAGTCAGCCACCATTTGGTCTCCCAAATAGGCTGATGCCTAGGTTGCCAATTGGGCCCTTATTACAACTTGAACTAAAGCCCTTTTAGTTGATTAACCCAAAACATATTTTTGGTCAGCCAACTTTACAAGGATTGGGCCATTATTTAGACAAACTAAACACTCTAAAATTGAAATAAAGTGGTGTCATTTAGTCCTCCATTTGGGCCATGATACAACTCACAACCTTGGACTTTTCTCCTTGAAACTTGGGCTTGTATTCAAATAGTATGGACAGCACTTGTTGAAGAGCTTCCTTGGCTTTCCTTGCTATAGCCCTTGTCATCGGACCTCCGAGTGAAAAGTTATGACCATTTGAATTTCTCGAGTGTTTTCGTTGTTCAATTTCGTGCGTCTCGATATATTATGCGCCTAAATCAGACCTTCGTGTGAAAAGTTATGAGCATTTGAATTTCTTGAGAGCTTTGGTTGTTCAATTTCGAGCGTCTCAATATATTATGCGCCTGAATCGGACCTCCGAGTGAAAAGTGATGACCATTTGAATTACTCAAGAGCTTCCGTTGTTCAATTTCTAGCGTCTCGATATATTATGCGTCTGAACTGACCTCCGAGTGAAAAGTTATGACCATTTGAATTTCTCGAGAGCTTCCATTGTTCAATTTCGAGCGTCTCGATATATTATGCGCCTAAATTAGACCTTCGTTCGTGTGAAAAGTTATGACCATTTGAATTTCTCGAGTGTTTCCGTTATTCAATTTCGTGCGTCTCGATATATTATGCGCCTAAATCAGACCTTCGTGCGAAAAGTTATGAGCATTTGAATTCCTCGAGAGCTTCCGTTGTTCAATTTCGTGCGTCTCGATATATTATGCGCCTGAATCGAACCTTCGAGTGAAAAGTTATGAGCATTTCAATTTCTCGAGAGCTTCCGTTGTTCAATTTCTTGCGTCTCGATATATTATGCGCCTGAACTGACCTCCGAGTGAAAAGTTAGGACCATTTGAATTTCTCGAGAGCTTCCATTGTTCAATTTCGAGAGTCTCGATATATTATGCGCCTAAATTAGACCTTCGTTCGTGTGAAAAGTTATGACCATTTGAATTTCTCGAGTGTTTCCGTTATTCAATTTCGTGCGTCTCGATATATTATGCGCCTAAATCAGACCTTCGTGTGAAAAGTTATGAGCATTTGAATTCCTCGAGAGCTTCCGTTGTTCAATTTCGTGCGTCTCGATATATTATGCGCCTGAATCGAATCTCCGAGTGAAAAGTTATGAGCATTTGAATTTCTCGAGAGCTTCCATTGTTCAATTACGAGCGACTCGATATATTATGCGCCTGAATTGGACCTCCGAGTGAAAAGTTATGACCATCTGAATTTCTCGAGAGCTTCCGTTGTTCAATTTCGTGTGTCTCGATATATTATGCGCCTAAATCGGACCTCTGAGTGAAAAGTTATGAGCATTTGAATTGCTCAAGAGCTTCCATTGTTCAATATCGAGCGACTCGATATATTATGCGCCTGAATCGGACCACCGATTGAAAAGTTATGACCATTTGAATTTTTCTAGAGGTTCCGTTATTAAATTTTGGGCGTCTCGATATATTATGCGCCTGAATCGGACCTCCAAGTGAAAAGTTATGACCATTTGAATTGCTCAAGAGCTTCCATTGTTCAATTTCGAGCGACTCGATATATTATGCGCCTGAATTGGACCTCCGAGTTAAAAGTTATGACCATTTGAAATTCTCGAGAGCTTCCGTTGTTCAATTTCGTGTGTCTCGATATATTATGCGCCTAAATCGGACCTCTGAGTGAAAAGTTATGAGCATTTGAATTGCTCAAGAGCTTCCATTGTTCAATATCGAGCGTCTCGATATATTATGCGCAGAATCGGACCACCGATTGAAAAGTTATGACCATTTGAATTTTTGAAGAGCTTTCGTTGTTAAATTTCGAGCGTCTTGATATATTATGCGCCTGAATCGGACCTCTGAGTGAAAAGTGATGACCATTTGAATTACTCAAGAGCTTTCATTTTTTAATTTCGAGTGTCTTGATATATTATGCACCTGAATCGGACTTCCGATTTAAAAGTAATGAGCATTTGAATTTCTCGAGAGCTTCCGTTGTTCAATTTCTTGCGTCTCGATATATTATGCGCCTGAATTGGACCTCCGAGTTAAAATTTATTACCACTTGAATTTTTCGAGAGCTTCCGTTGTTCAATTTCGTGCGTCTCGATATATTGTGCGCCTAAATCAGACCTTCGTGTGAAAAGTTATGAGCATTTGAATTTCTCGAGAGCTTTGGTTGTTCAATTTCGAGCGTCTCGATATATTATGCGCCTTAATCGGACCTCCGAGTGAAAAGTGATGACCATTTGAATTACTCAAGAGCTTCCGTTGTTCAATTTCTAGCGTCTCGATATATTATGCGCCTGAACTGACCTCCGAGTGAAAAGTTATGACCATTTGAATTTCTCGAGAGCTTCCATTGTTCAATTTCGTGCGTCTCGATATATTATGCGCCTGAATCGGACCTCCGATTGAAAAGTTATGACCATTTGAATTTCTCGAGAGCTTCCATTGTTCAATTTCGTGCGTCTCGATATATTATGCGCCTGAATCGGACCTCCGATTGAAAAGTTATGACCATTTGAATTTTTCTAGAGGTTCCGTTATTAAATTTCGAGCGTCTCGATATATTATGCGCCTGAATCGGACCTCTGAGTGAAAAGTGATGACCATTTGAATTACTCAAGAGCTTTCATTGTTTAATTTCGAGTGTCTTGATATATTATGCACCTGAATCGGACTTCCGAGTTAAAAGTAATGAGCATTTGAATTTCTCAAGAGCTTCCGTTGTTCAATTTCTTGCGTCTCGATATATTATGCGCCTGAACTGACCTCCGAGTGAAAAGTTATAACCATTTGAATTTCTCGAGAGCTTCCATTGTTCAATTTCGAGCGTCTCGATATATTATGCGCCTAAATTAGACCTTCGTTCGTGTGAAAAGTTATGACCATTTGAATTTCTCGAGTGTTTCCGTTGTTCAATTTCGTGCGTCTCGATATATTATGCGCCTAAATCAGACCTCCAAGTGAAAAGTTACGAGCATTTGAATTGCTCAAGAGCTTCCATTGTTCAATGTCGAGCGTCTCGATATATTATGCGCCTAAATTAGACTATCGTGTGAAAATTTATGACCATTTGAATTTCTAGAGAGCTTCTGTTGTTCAATTTCGTGCGTCTCGACATATTATGCGCCTGAATCTGACAACCGAGTTAAAAGTTATTACTATTTGAATTTCTCGAGAGCATCCGTTGTTCAATTTCTTGCGTCTCGATATATTATGCGCTTGAACTGACTTCCTAGTGAAAAGTTATGACCATTTGAATTTCTCGAGAGCTTCCATTGTTCAATTTCGAGCGTCTCGATATATTATGCGCCTAAATTAGACCTGCGTTCGTGTGAAAAGTTATGACCATTTGAATTTCTCGAGTGTTTCCGTTGTTCAATTTCGTGCGTCTCGATATATTATGCGCCTAAATCAGACCTTCTTGTGAAAAGTTATGAGCATTTGAATTTCTCGAGAGCTTCCGTTGTTCAATTTCGTGCGTCTCGATATATTATGCGCCTGAATCGAACCTTCGAGTGAAAAGTTATGAGCATTTCAATTTCTCGAGAGCTTCCGTTGTTCAATTTCTTGCGTCTCGATATATTATGCGCCTGAACTGACCTCCGAGTGAAAAGTTAGGACCATTTGAATTTCTCGAGAGCTTCCATTGTTCAATTTCGAGAGTCTCGATATATTATGCGCCTAAATTAGACCTTCGTTCGTGTGAAAAGTTATGACCATTTGAATTTCTCGAGTGTTTCCGTTATTCAATTTCGTGCGTCTCGATATATTATGCGCCTAAATCAGACCTTCGTGTGAAAAGTTATGAGCATTTGAATTCCTCGAGAGCTTCCGTTGTTCAATTTCGTGCGTCTCGATATATTATGCGCCTGAATCGAATCTCCGAGTGAAAAGTTATGAGCATTTGAATTTCTCGAGAGCTTCCATTGTTCAATTACGAGCGACTCGATATATTATGCGCCTGAATTGGACCTCCGAGTGAAAAGTTATGACCATCTGAATTTCTCGAGAGCTTCCGTTGTTCAATTTCGTGTGTCTCGATATATTATGCGCCTAAATCGGACCTCTGAGTGAAAAGTTATGAGCATTTGAATTGCTCAAGAGCTTCCATTGTTCAATATCGAGCGACTCGATATATTATGCGCCTGAATCGGACCACCGATTGAAAAGTTATGACCATTTGAATTTTTCTAGAGGTTCCGTTATTAAATTTTGGGCGTCTCGATATATTATGCGCCTGAATCGGACCTCCAAGTGAAAAGTTATGACCATTTGAATTGCTCAAGAGCTTCCATTGTTCAATTTCGAGCGACTCGATATATTATGCGCCTGAATTGGACCTCCGAGTTAAAAGTTATGACCATTTGAAATTCTCGAGAGCTTCCGTTGTTCAATTTCGTGTGTCTCGATATATTATGCGCCTAAATCGGACCTCTGAGTGAAAAGTTATGAGCATTTGAATTGCTCAAGAGCTTCCATTGTTCAATATCGAGCGTCTCGATATATTATGCGCAGAATCGGACCACCGATTGAAAAGTTATGACCATTTGAATTTTTGAAGAGCTTTCGTTGTTAAATTTCGAGCGTCTTGATATATTATGCGCCTGAATCGGACCTCTGAGTGAAAAGTGATGACCATTTGAATTACTCAAGAGCTTTCATTTTTTAATTTCGAGTGTCTTGATATATTATGCACCTGAATCGGACTTCCGATTTAAAAGTAATGAGCATTTGAATTTCTCGAGAGCTTCCGTTGTTCAATTTCTTGCGTCTCGATATATTATGCGCCTGAATTGGACCTCCGAGTTAAAATTTATTACCACTTGAATTTTTCGAGAGCTTCCGTTGTTCAATTTCGTGCGTCTCGATATATTGTGCGCCTAAATCAGACCTTCGTGTGAAAAGTTATGAGCATTTGAATTTCTCGAGAGCTTTGGTTGTTCAATTTCGAGCGTCTCGATATATTATGCGCCTTAATCGGACCTCCGAGTGAAAAGTGATGACCATTTGAATTACTCAAGAGCTTCCGTTGTTCAATTTCTAGCGTCTCGATATATTATGCGCCTGAACTGACCTCCGAGTGAAAAGTTATGACCATTTGAATTTCTCGAGAGCTTCCATTGTTCAATTTCGTGCGTCTCGATATATTATGCGCCTGAATCGGACCTCCGATTGAAAAGTTATGACCATTTGAATTTCTCGAGAGCTTCCATTGTTCAATTTCGTGCGTCTCGATATATTATGCGCCTGAATCGGACCTCCGATTGAAAAGTTATGACCATTTGAATTTTTCTAGAGGTTCCGTTATTAAATTTCGAGCGTCTCGATATATTATGCGCCTGAATCGGACCTCTGAGTGAAAAGTGATGACCATTTGAATTACTCAAGAGCTTTCATTGTTTAATTTCGAGTGTCTTGATATATTATGCACCTGAATCGGACTTCCGAGTTAAAAGTAATGAGCATTTGAATTTCTCAAGAGCTTCCGTTGTTCAATTTCTTGCGTCTCGATATATTATGCGCCTGAACTGACCTCCGAGTGAAAAGTTATAACCATTTGAATTTCTCGAGAGCTTCCATTGTTCAATTTCGAGCGTCTCGATATATTATGCGCCTAAATTAGACCTTCGTTCGTGTGAAAAGTTATGACCATTTGAATTTCTCGAGTGTTTCCGTTGTTCAATTTCGTGCGTCTCGATATATTATGCGCCTAAATCAGACCTCCAAGTGAAAAGTTACGAGCATTTGAATTGCTCAAGAGCTTCCATTGTTCAATGTCGAGCGTCTCGATATATTATGCGCCTAAATTAGACTATCGTGTGAAAATTTATGACCATTTGAATTTCTAGAGAGCTTCTGTTGTTCAATTTCGTGCGTCTCGACATATTATGCGCCTGAATCTGACAACCGAGTTAAAAGTTATTACTATTTGAATTTCTCGAGAGCATCCGTTGTTCAATTTCTTGCGTCTCGATATATTATGCGCTTGAACTGACTTCCTAGTGAAAAGTTATGACCATTTGAATTTCTCGAGAGCTTCCATTGTTCAATTTCGAGCGTCTCGATATATTATGCGCCTAAATTAGACCTGCGTTCGTGTGAAAAGTTATGACCATTTGAATTTCTCGAGTGTTTCCGTTGTTCAATTTCGTGCGTCTCGATATATTATGCGCCTAAATCAGACCTTCTTGTGAAAAGTTATGAGCATTTGAATTTCTCGAGAGCTTCCGTTGTTCAATTTCGTGCGTCTCGATATATTATGCGCTTGAATCGAACCTCCGAGTGAAAAGTTATGACCATTTGAATTGCTCAAGAGCTTCCATTGTTCAATTTCTAGCGTCTCGATATATTGTGCGCCTTAATTGGACCCTCGAGTTAAAAGTTATGACCATTCGAATTTCTCGAGAGCTTCGTTGTTCAATTTCGTGCGTCTCGATATATTATGCGCCTGAATCAGACCATCGTGTGAAAAGTTATGACCATTTGAATTTCTCGAGAGCTTCCGTTGTTCAATTTCTTGCGTCTCGATATATTATGCGCCTGAACTGACCTCCGAGTGAAAAGTTATGACCATTTGAATTTCTCGAGAGCTTCCATTGTTCAATTTCGAGCGTCTCGATATATTATGCGCCTAAATTAGACCTTCGTTCGTGTGAAAAGTTATGACCATTTGAATTTCTCGAGTGTTTCCGTTGTTCAATTTCGTGCGTCTCGATATATTATGCGCCTAAATCAGACCTTCGTGTGAAAAGTTATGAGCATTTGAATTCCTCGAGAGCTTCCGTTGTTCAATTTCGTGCGTCTCGATATATTATGCGCCTGAATCGAACCTCCGAGTGAAAAGTTATGAGCATTTGAATTTCACGAGAGCTTCCGTTGTTCAATTTCGAGCGTCTCGATATATTATGCGCTTGAATCTAACCTCCGCGTGAAAAGTTATGACCATTTGAATTGCTCAAGAGCTTCCATTGTTCAATTTCGAGCGTCTCGATATATTGTGCACCTGAATTGGACCTTCGAGTTAAAAGTTATGACCATTTGAATTTGTCGAGAGCTTCCGTTGTTCAATTTCGAGCGTCTCGATATATTATGCGCCTGAATCAGACCATCGTGTGAAAAGTTATGACCATTTGAATTTCTCGAGAGCTTCCGTTGTTCAATTTCGTGCGTCTCGATATATTATGCACCTGAATCTGACAACCGAGTTAAAAGTTATGACGATTTGTATTTCTCGAGAGCCTCCGTTGTTCAATTTCTTGCATCTCGATATACTGTGCGCCTGAATCGGACCTCTGAGTTAAAAGTTATGACCATTTGAATTTCTCGAGGGCTTCTGTTGTTCAATTTCGAGCGTCTCGATATATTATTCGCCTGAATCAGACCATCGTGTGAAAAGTTATGACCATTTGAATTTCTCGAGAGCTTCCGTTGTTCAATTTCGTGCGTCTCGATATATTATGCGTCTGAATCTGACCTCCGTGTGAAAAGTTACGACCATTTATATTTCTCAAGTGCTTCCAATGTTCAATTTCGAGCGTCTCGATATATTGTGCGCCTGAATCGGACCTCCGAGTTAAAAGTTATGACCATTTGAATTTCTCGAGGGCTTCCGTTCAATTTCGAGCGTCTCGATATATTATGCGCCTGAATCAGACCATCGTGTGAAAAGTTATGACCATTTGAATTTCTCGAGAGCTTCCGTTGTTCAATTTCGTGTGTCTCAATATATTATGCGCCTGAATCGAACCTCTGAGTAAAAAGTTTTGAGCAATTGAATTGCTCAAGAGCCTCCATTGTTCAATGTCGAGCGTCTCGATATATTATGCGCCTAAATCAGACCATCGTGTGAAAATTTATGACCATTTGAATTTCTAGAGAGCTTCTGTTGTTCAATTTCGTGCGTCTCGACATATTATGCGCCTGAATCTGACAACCGAGTTAAAAGTTATTACTATTTGAATTTCTCGAGAGCTTCCGTTGTTCAATTTCGGGCGTCTCGATATATTATGCGCTTGAATCTGACCTCCGTGTGAAAAGTTATGACCATTTGAATTGCTCAAGAGCTTCCATTGTGCAATTTCGATCGTCTCGATAGATTATGTGCCTGAATCGGCCTCCGAGTGATTAGTTATGACCCTTTGTATTGCTCAAGAGCTCTCATTGTTCAATTTCGAGCGTCTCGATATATTATGTACCGGAATCAGACCTTCGAGTTAAAAGTTATGACCATTTGAATTTCTCGAGAGCTTCCGTTGTTCAATTATGTGCGTCTCGATATATTATGCGCCTGAATCGGACACCCGAGTGAAAAGTTATGAGCATTTTAATTTCTTGAGAGCTTCCGTTGTTCAATTTCGAGCGTCTCGATATATTATGCGCCTGAATCAGACCATCGTGTGAAAAGTTATGACCATTTGAATTTCTCGAGAGCTTCCGTTGTTCAATTTCGTGTGTCCTGATATATTATGCGCCTGAATCGGACCTCCGAGTGAAAAGTTATGAGCATTTGAATTTCTTAAGAGCTTCCGTTGTTCAATTACGAGCGTCTCGATATATTATGCGCCTGAATCGGACCTCTGAGTGTAAAGTTATCAGCAATTGAATTGCCTAAGAGCTTTTATTGTTCAATTTCGAGCGTCTAGATATATTATGCGTCTGAATCGGACCTTCGAGTTAAAAGTTATGACCATTTGAATTTCTCGAGAGCATCCATTGTTCAATTTCTTGCGTCTCGATATACTGTGCGCCTAAATCGGACCTCCGAGTTAAAAGTTATGACCATTTGAATTTCTCGAGAGCTTCCGTTGTTGAATTTCGTGTGTCTCGATATATTATGCGCCTGAATCTGACCTCCGTGTGAAAAGTTATGACCATTTGTATTGCTCAAGAGCTTCCATTGTTCAATATCGAGCGTCTCGATATATTATGCGCCTGAATCAGACCATCGTGTGAAAAGTTATGACCATTTGAATTTCTCGATAGCTTCCATTGTTCAATTTCGTGTGTCTCGATATATTATGCGCCTGAATAGGACCTCCGAGTGAAAAGTTATGAGCATTTGAATTTCTTGAGAGCTTCCGTTGTTCAATTTCGAGTGTCTCGATATATTATGCACCTGAATCTGACCTCTGTGTGAAAAGTTATGACCATTTGAATTGCTCAAGAGCTTCCATTGTTCAATGTCGAGCGTCTCGATATATTATGCGCCTGAGTCGGACCTCCGAGTGAAGAGTTATGACCATTTGAATTTTTCTAGAGGTTCCGTTGTTAAATTTTGGGCATCTCAATATATTATGCGGCTGAATCGGACCTCCAAGTGAAAAGTTATGACCATTTGAATTGCTCAAGAGCTTCCATCGTTCAATTTCGAGCGTCTCGATATATTGTGCGCCTGAATTGGACATCCGAGTTAAAAGTTATGAACATTTGAATTTCTCGAGAGCTTCCGTTGTTCAATTTCGAGCGTCTCGATATATTATGCGCCTGAATCTGACCTCTGAGTTAAAAGTTATGAGCATTTGAATTTCTCGAGAGATTCTTTGTTCAATTTCGAGCGTCTCGATATATTATGCGCCTGAATCTGACCTCCGTAAGAAAAGTTATGACCATTTGAATTGCTCAAGAGCTGCCATTGTTCAATTACGAGCGTCTCGATATATTATGCGCCTGAATCGGACCTCTGAGTGAAAAGTTATGAGCATTTGAATTGCTCAAGAGCTTTCATTGTTCAATTTCGAGCATCTAGATATATTATGCGTCTGAATCGGACCTTCGAGTTAAAAGTTATGACCATTTGAATTTCTCGAGAGCATCCGTTGTTCAATTTCTTGCGTCTCGATATACTGTGCGCCTCAATCGGACCTCCGAGTTAAAAGTTATGACCATTTGAATTTGTCGAGAGCATCCGTTGTTGTATTTCTTGTGTCTCGTTATATTATGCGCCTGAATCTGACCTCCGAGTGGAAAGTTATGAGCATTTGAATTTCTTCAGAGCTTCCGTTCTTCAATTTCCAGCGTCTCAATATATTATGCGCCTGAATCTGACCTCTGTGTGAAAAGTTATGACCATTTGAATTGCTCAAGAGCTTCCATTGTTCAATGTCTAGCGTCTCGATATATTATGCCCCTGAATCGGACCTCCGAGTGAAAAGTTATGACCATTTGAATTTTGCTAGAGGTTCTGTTGTTAAATTTTGGGCATCTCAATATATTATGCGCCTGAATCGGACCTCCAAGTGAAAAGTTATGACCATTTGAATTGATCAAAAGCTTCCATCGTTCAATTTCGAGCGTCTCGATATATTGTGCGCCTGAATTGGACCTCCAAGTTAAAAGTTATGACCATTTGAATTTCTTGAGAGCTTCCGTTGTTCAATTACGAGCGTCTTGATATATTATGCGCCTGAATCTGACCTTCGAGTGAAAAGTTATGAGCATTTGAATTTCTCGAGAGCTTCCGTTGTTCAATTCCGAGCGTCTCGATATATTATGCGCCTGAATCGGACCTCCGTGTGAAAAGTTATGACCATTTGAATTGCTCAAGAGCTTCTTCCATTGTTCAATTTCGATCGTCTCGATAGATTATGCGCCTGAATCGGCCTCCGAGTGATTAGTCATGACCATTTGAATTGCTCAAGAGCTTTCATTGTTTAATTTCGAGCGTCTCGTTATATTATGCGCCTGAATTGGACCTTCGAGTTAAAAGTTATGGCGATTTGAATTTCTCGAGAGCTTCCGTTGCTCAATTTCGTGCGTCTCGATATATTATGCCCCTGAATCGAACCTCCGAGTGAAAAGTTATGAGCATTTGAATTGCTCAAGAGCATCCATTGTTCAATATCGAGCGTCTCGATATATTATGCGCCTAAATCAGACCATCGTGTGAAAAGTTATGACCATTTGAATTTTTCGACAGCTTCCGTTGTTTAATTTCGTGTGTCTCGATATATTATGCGCCTGAATCGGACCTCCGAGTGGAAAGTTATGAGCATTTGAATTTCTTGAGAGCTTCCATTGTTCAATTTCGATCGTCTCGATATATTATCCACCTCAATCGGACCTCTGAGTGATTAGTTATGACCATTTGAATTGCTCAAGAGCTTCCATTGTTCAATGTTGAGTGTCTCGATATATTATGCGCCTGAATCGGAACTCCGAGTGAAAAGTTATACACATTTGAATTTTTCTGGAGGTTCCGTTGTTAAATTTTGGGCGTCTCGATATATTATGCGCCTGAATCGGACCTCCAAGTGAAAAGTTATGACCATTTGAATTGCTCAAGAGCTTCCATCATTCAATTTCGAGCGTCTCGATATATTGTGCGCCTGAATTGGACCTCCGATTTAAAAGTTATGACCATTTGAATTTCTCGAGAGCTTCCGTTGTTCAATTTCAAGGGTCTCGATATATTATGCGCCTGAATCAGACCTTCGTGTGAAAAGTTATGAGCATTTGAATTCCTCGAGAGCTTCCGTTGTTCAATTTCGAGCGTCTCGATATATTATGCGCTTGAATCTGACCTCCGTGTGACAAGTTATGACCATTTGAATTGCTCAAGAGCTTCCATTGTTCAATTACGAGCGTCTCGATATATTATGCGCCTGAATCGGACCTCTGAGTGAAAAGTTATGAGCATTTGAATTGCTCAAGAGCTTTCATTGTTCAATTTCGAGCGTCTAAATATATTATGCGCCTAAATCAGACCTTCGAGTTAAAAGTTATGACCATTTGAATTTCTCGAGAGCATCCGTCGTTCAATTTCGTGTGTCTCGATATATTATGCTCCTGAATCTTACTTCCGTGTGAAAAGTTATGACCATTTGTATTGCTCAAGAGCTTCCATTGTTCAATTTCGAGCGTCTCGATATATTGTGCGCCGGAATCGGACCTCCGAGTTAAAATTTATGACCATTTGATTTTCTCAAGAGCTTCCGTTGTTCAATTTCGAGCGTCTCGATATATTATGCGCCTGAATCAGACCTTCGTGTGAAAAGTTATGACCATTTGAATTTCTCGAGAGCATTCGTTGTTCAATTTCGTGTGTCTCGATATATTATGCTCCTGAATCTTACCTCCGTGTGAAAATTTATGACCATTTGTATTGCTCAAGAGCTTCCATTGTTCAATTTCGAGCGTCTCGATATATTGTGCGCCGGAATCGGACCTCCAAGTTAAAATTTATGACCATTTGATTTTCTCAAGAGCTTCCGTTGTTCAATTTCGAGCGTCTCGATATATTATGCGCCTGAATCTGACCTTCGTGTGAAATGTTATGACCATTTGAATTTCTCGAGAGCTTCCGTTGTTCAATTACGTGCGTCTCGATATATTATGCGCCTGAATCGGACCTCCGTGTAAAAAGTTATGACCATTTGAATTGCTCAAGAGCTTCTTCCATTGTTCAATTTCGAGCATCTCAATATATTGTGCGCCGGAATCGGACCTTCGAGTTAAAATTTATGACCATTTGATTTTCTCAAGAGCTTCCGTTGTTCAATTTCGAGCGTCTCGATATATTATGCGCCTGAATCAGACCTTCGTGTGAAAAGTTATGACCATTTGAATTTCTCGAGAGCTTCCGTTGTTGAATTTCGTGCGTCTCGATATATTATGCGCCTGAATCGGACCTCCGAGTGAAATGTTATGAGCATTTGAATTGCTCAAGAGCCTCCATCTTTCAATGTCGAGCGTCTCGATATATTATGCGCCTAAATCTGACCATCGTGTCAAAAGTTATGACCATTTGAATTTCTCGAGAGCTTCCGTTGTTCAATTTCGAGCGTCTCGATATATTATGCGCCTGAATCAGACCATCGTGTGAAAAGTTATGACGATTTGAATTTCTCGAGAGCTTTCGTTGCTCAGTTTCTTACGTCTCGATATACTCTGCGCCTGAATCGGACCTTCGAGTTAAAAGTTATCACCATTTGAATTTCTCTAGAGCATCCGTGTTTCAATTTCGTGTGTCTCGATATATTATGCGTCTGAATCTGACCTCCGTGTGAAAAGTTATGACCATTTATATAGCTCAAGAGCTTCCATTGTTCAATTTCGAGCGTCTCGTTATATTATGTGTCTGAATCGGACGTTCGAGTTAAAAGTTATGACGATTTGAATTTCTCGAGAGCTTCCGTTGTTCAATTTCGTGCGTCTCGATATATTATGCGCCTGAATCGGACCTTCGAGTGAAACTTTATGACTATCTGAATTGCTCAAGAACTTGCATTGTTAGATTTTGAGCGTCTCGATATATTATGCGCCTGAATCTGACCTCCGAGTTAAAAGTTATGACCATTTGAATTGCTCAAGAGCATCCATTGTTTCATTTCGATCGTCTCGATATATTTTGCGCCTGAATCGGACCTTCGAGTGAAAAGTTATGACCATTTGAATTTGTCGAGACCTTCCATTATTCAATTTCATGCATCTCGATATATTATGCGTCTGAATCGGACCTCCGAGTGATTAGTTATGACCATTTGAATTGCTCAAGAGTTTCCATTGTTCAATGTCGAGCATCTAGATATATTATGCACCTGAATCTGACCTTCGAGTGAATAGTTATAACCATTTCATATGTTCAATTGCATCCATTGTTCAATGTCGAGCGTCTCGATATATTATGCGCCTGAATCTGACCTCCAAGTGAAAAGTTATGACCATTTGAATTGCTCAATAGCTTCCATTGGTCAATTTTGAGCGTCTCGATATATTATGCGCCTGAATCTGACATCCGAGTTAAAAGTTATGACCATTTGAATTTCTCGAGAGCTTCCGTTGTTCAATTTCGAGCGTCTCGATATATTATGCGCCTGAATCTGACCTCCGTGTGAAAAGTTATGACCATTTATATTGCTCAAGAGCTTCCATTGTTCAATTTCGAGTGCCTCGATATATTATGCGCCTAAATCGGACATTCGAGTGAAAAGTTATGACCATTTGAATTTCTAGAGAGCTTCCGTTGTTCAATTTCGAGCGTCTCGATAAATTATGCGCCTGAATCTGACCTCCGTGTGAAAAGCTTTGACCATTTGAATTACTCGAGAGGTTACGTTGTTCAATTTCGAGCGTCTCTATATGTGATGCGATTGAATCGGAACTCCGAGTGAAAATTAATGACCATTTGAATTTCTCGAAAGCTTCCGTTGTTCAATTTCGAGCGTCTCGATATAATATGCGCCTGAATCTGACCTCCGTGTGGAACGTTATGACCATTTGGATTTCTCAAGAGCTTCCGTTGTTAAATTTCGTGCGTCTCGATATATTACGCGCCTGAATCGGACCTCCGAGTGAATAGTTATCACCATTTGAATTGTTCAATTGCATCCATAGTTCAATGTCGAGCGTCTCGATATATTATGCGCCTGAATCTGACCTCCGTGTGAAAAGCTTTGACCATTTAATTTCTCGAGAGCTTACATTGTTCAATTTCGTGCGTCTAGAAACATTATGCGCCTGAATCGGTCCTCCAAGTGAAAAGTTATGACCATTTGAATTGCTCAATAGCTTCCACTGGTCAATTTTGAGCGTCTCGATATATTATGCGCCTGAATCTGATATCCGAGTTAAAAGTTATGACCATTTGAATTTGTCGAGAGCTTCCATTGCTCAATTTCGAGGGACTCGATATATTATGCGCCTGAATTGGACCTCCGAATGAAAAGTTATGACCATTTGAATTTCTCGAGAGCTTTCGTTGTTCAATTTCGAGCGTCTCGATATATTATGCGCCTGAATCTGACCTCCGTGTGAAAAGCTTTGACCATTTGAATTTCTCGAGAGCTTACGTTGTTCAATTTCGAGCGTCTCTATATGTGATGCGCCAAAATCGGACCACCGAGTTAAAAGTTATGACCATTTGAATTGCTCAAGAGCTTCCATTGATCAATTTTGAGCGTCTCAATGTATTATGAGCCTGAATCGGAACTCCAAGTGAAAAGTAATGACCATTTTAATTTCTTGAGAGCTTTCATTGTTCAATTTCGAGCGTCTCGATATATTATGCACCTGAATCTGACCTCAGTGTGAAAAGCTTTGACCATTTGAATTTCTCGAGAGCTTACGTTGTTCAATTTCGAGGGTCTTGATATATTATGCACCTGAATCGGACCTCCGAATGAAAAGTTATGACCATTTGAATTTCTCGAGAGCTTCCATTGCTCAATTTCGAGGGTCTCGATATATTATGCATCTAAATAGGACCTCCAAATGAAAAGTTATGACCATTTTAATTTCTCGAGAGCTTTCGGTGTTCAATTTCGAGCGTCTCGATATATTATGCGCCTGAATCTGACCTCCGTGAGAAAAGCTTTGACCATTTGAATTTCTCGAAAGCTTACGTTGTTCAATTTCGAGCGTCTCCATATTTGATGCGCCTGAATCGGAACTCCGAGTGAAAAGTTATGACCATTTGAATTTCTCGAGAGCTTACGTTGTTCAATTTTGAGCGTCTCGATATATTATGCGCCTGAATCGGACCTTCGAGTGAAAATTTATGACCATTTGAATTGCTCAAGAGCTTCCATTGTTTCATTTCAAGCGTCTCGATATATTATGCGCCTGAATCGGACCTCCGAGTTAAAAGTTATGACCATATGAATTTCTCGAGAGCTTCCGTTGTTCAATTTCGAGCGTCTCGATATAATATGCGCCTGAATCTGACCTCCGTGTGAAACGTTATGACCATTTGAATTTCTCGAGAGCTTCCGTTGTTAAATTTTGTGCGTCTCGATATATTGTGCGCCTGAATCGGACCTCCGAGTGAATAGTTATCACCATTTGAATTGTTCAATTGCATCCATAGTTCAATGTCGAGTGTCTCGATATATTATGCGCCTGAATCTGACCTTCGTGTGAAAATCTTTGACCATTTAATTTCTCGAGAGCTTTCGTTGTTCAATTTCGAGCATCTCGAAATATTATGCACCTGAATCGGACCTCTGAGTTAAATGTTGTGACCATTTGAATTTCTCGAGAGCTTCCATTCCTCAATTTCTAGGGTCTCGATATATTATGCGCCTGAATCAGACCTCCGAATGAAAAGTTATGACCATTTGAATTTCTCGAGAGCTTCCGCTGTTCAATTCCGAGCGTCTCGATATATTAGTCGCCTGAATCTGACCTTCGTGTGAAAAGCTTTGACCATTTGAATTTCTCGAGAGCTTACGTTTTTCAATTTCGAGGGTCTTGATATATTATGCACCTGAATCGGACCTCTGAGTGAAAAGTTGTGACCATTTGAATTTCTCGAGAGCTTCCGTTGTTCAATTTCGAGCGTCTCTATATATTATGCGCCTGAATCTGACATCCGAGTTAAAAGTTATGAATATTTGAATTTCACGAGAGCTTCCGTTGTTCAATTTCGAGCGTGTAGATATATTATGCGCCTGAATCTGACCTCCGTGTGAAAAGTTATGACCATTTGAATTTCTCGAGAGCTTCCGTTGTTCAATTTCGAGCGTCCCGATATATTATGCGCCTGAATCGGACCTCTGAATGAAAAGTTATGACCATTTTAATTTCTCGAGAGCTTCCGTTGTTGAATTTCGAGCGTCTCGATATATTATGCTCCTGAATCTAACCTCCGTGTGAAAAGCTTTGAGCATTTGAATTTCTCGACAGCTTTCGTTGTTCAATTTTGAGCGTCTGTATATGTGATGCGCCAGAATCAGAACTCCAAGTGAAAAGTAATGACCATTTGAAATTCTAGAGAGCTTCAATTGTTCACTTTCGAGCGTCTCGATATATTATGCGCCTGAATCTGACCTCCGTGTGAAAAGTTATGGCCATTTGAATATCTCGAGAGCTTCCATTGTTCAATTTCGAGCGTCTCGATATATTATGCTCCTGAATCGGACCTCCAAGTGAAAAGTTATGACCATTTGAATTGCTCAATAGCTTCCATTGTTCAATTTCGAGCGTCTGGATATATTATGCGCCTGAATCGGACCTCCGAGTTAAAAGTTATGACCATTTGAATTTCTCGAGAGCTTTCGTTGTTTAATTTCGTGCGTCTCGATATATTATGTACCTAAATCGGACCTCTGAGAGCAAAATTGTGACCATTTGAATTTCTCGAGAACTTACGTTGTTCAATTTTGAGCATCTCTATATGTGATGCGCTTGAATCGGAACTCCGAGTGAAAAGTAATGACCATTAGAATTTCTCGAGAGCTTCCGTTGTTCAATTTCGAGCGTCTCGATATATTATGCGCATGAATCTGACCTTCGTATGAAAAGTTATGACAATTTGAATTTCTCGAGAGCTTCCGTTGTTCAATTTTGTGCATCTCGATATATTATGCGCCTGAATCGGACCTCCGAGTGAATAGTTATGACCATTTGAATTGCTCAATTGCATCCATTGTTCAATGTCGAGCGTCTCGATATATTATGCGCCTGAATCGGACCTCCGAGTTAAAAGTTATGACCATTTGAATTTCTTGAGAGCTTCCGTTGTTAAATTTGGTGCGTCTCGATATATTATGCGCCTGAATCGGACCTCCAAGTGAAAAGTAATGACCATTTGAATTTCTCGAGAGCTTCAGTTGTTCAATTTCGAGCGTCTCGATATATTAAGCGCCTGAATATGACATCCGAGTTAAAAGTTATTACCATTTGAAATTCTCGAGAGCTTCCGTTGTTCAATTTCGGGCGTCTCGATATATTATGCGTCTGAATCGGACCTTCTAGTGAAAAGTTATGACTATTTGAAATTCTCGAGAGCTTTCGTTGTTCTATTTCGAGCATCTCCATATATTATGCACCTGAATCGGACCTCCGAGTTAAAAGTTATGACCATTTGAATTTCTTGAGAGCTTCTATTGTTAAATTTGGTGCGTCTCGATATATTATGCACCTGAATCGGAACTCCAAGTGAAAAGTTATGACCATTTGAATTTCTCAAGAGCTTCCGTTATTCAATTCGGAGCATCTCTGTATGTGATTCGCCTGAATCAGACCTCCGAGTTAAAAGCTTTGACCATTTGAATTGCTCAAGAGCTTCCATTGTTCAATTTCGAGCGTCTCGATGTATTATGCGCCTGAATCCGACCTCCAAGTGAAAAGTAATGACCATTTAAATTTCTCGAGAGCTTCTGTTGGTCAATTTCGAGCATCTCAATATATTATGCGCTTGAATCTGACATCCGAGTTAAAAGTTATTACCATTTGAAATTCTCGAGAGCTTCCGTTGTTCAATTTCGGGCGTCTCGATATATTATGCGTCTGAATCGGACCTCCGAGTGAAAAGTTATGACCATTTGAAATCCTCGAGAGCTTTCGTTGTTCAATTTCGAGCGTCTCAATATATTATGCACCTGAATCGGACCTCTGAGTGCAAAGTTGTGACCATTGTAATTTTTCGAGAGCTTCCATTGCTCAATTTCGAGGGTCTCGATATATTATGCGCCTGAATCGAACCTCCGAATGAAAAGTTATGACCATTTGAATTTCTCGAGAACTTACGTTGTTCCATTTCGAGCGTCTCTATATGTGATGCGCTTGAATCGGAACTCTGAGTGAAAAGTAATGACCATTTGAATTTCTCAAGAGCTTCCGTTTTTCAATTTCGAGCGTTTCGATATATTATGCGCCTGAATCTGACCTCCGTGTGAAAAGTTATGAGCATTTGAATTTCTCGAGAGCTTCCGTTGTTCAATTTCGTGCATCTCGATATATTATGCTCCTGAATCGGACCTCCAAGGGAATTGTTATGACCATTTGAATTGCTCAATTGCATCCATTGTTCAATGTCGAGCGTCTCTGATGTGAACCTGACTAGGAACGGATCACTTGATACAGGCTACGAAGATTTGGATGACGCCACTTCCAGTGAAGGAAGATAAGTCAGGATAGACGCCACTTCCGGTGAAGGAAGATAAGTCCGGGTAGACGCCACTTCCAATGAAGGAAGATAAGTCAGGGTAGACGCCACTTCCGGTGAAGGAAGATAAGTCTGGGTAGACGCCACAAGGATTACCTTGATAAGTCTGATATTGGTTCAACAAGGAACCCAGAGAGAAACTCTCACCCAATTTTATGAAAATGCCAAAAGTTTTTTTTATTGAAAACCAAAAACAAATACTTATAGTGTATCTAAACAAATAGATAAAAATAGACATGGGCCTTCTAAACAGTTTGGGCCAAAATTACAATAAAAATAAATTATAACTAAAAACTTATTTAACTTGGGCCTTCAAATTAATCTGGGCCTTTAGCAACAATTAATAGTCTTGATAGTGTCTCTGCCTCTGGGCCTTCATCCTTCTCCACTTGGGCATTCATCCTTCTCCACTCGGGGGCTTTATCCTTCTCCACTTGGGCCTTTGCCCTTCTCCACTTGGGCCTTTAGCCTGTATTTGGCCAATTTCAGGATTCTCATCAGTCTCGATATATTATGCACCTGAATAGGACCTCCGAGTTAAAAGTTATGACCATTTGAATTTCTTGAGAGCTTCCGTTGTTAAATTTGGTGCGTCTCGATATATTAAGCGACTGAATCGGACCTCCAAGTGAAAAGTTATGACCATTTGAATTTCTCAAGAGCTTCCGTTGTTCAATTCTGAGCATCTCTATATGTGATTCGCCTGAATCAGACCTCCGAGTTAAAAGCTTTGACCATTTGAATTGCTCAAGAGCTTCCATTGTTCAATTTCGAGCGTCTCGATGTATTATGCGCCTGAATCCGACCTCCAAGTGAAAAGTAATGACCATTTAAATTTCTCGAGAGCTTCTGTTGTTCAATTTCGAGCGTCTCGATATATTATGCGCCTGAATCGGACCTCCAAGTGAAAAGTTATGACCATTTGAATTTCTCGAGAGCTTCTGTTGTTAAATTTCGAGCGTCTAGATATATTATGCGCCTGAATCTGACATTCGAGTTAAAAGTTATTACCATTTGAAATTCTCGAGAGCTTCCGTTGTTGAAGTTCGGGCTTCTCGATATATTATGCGCCTGAATTGGACCTCCGAGTGAAAAGTTATGACCATTTGAATTTCTCGAGAGCTTTCGTTGATCAATTTCGAGCGTCTCAATATATTATGCACCTGAATCGGACCTCTGAGTGCTCAGTTGTGACCATTTGTATTTCTTGAGAGATTCCATTGTTCAATTCCGAGCGTCTCGATATATTATGCGCCTGAAACTGACCTCCGTGTGAAAAGTTATGACCATTTGAATATCTCGAGAGCTTGCATTGTTCAATTTCGAGCGTCTTGATATATTATGCGCCTGAATCGGACCTCCAAGTGAAAAGTAATGACCATTTGAATTGCTCAATAGCTTCCATTGTTCAATTTCGAGCGTCTCGATATATTATGCGCCTGAATCGGACCTCCGAGTTAAAAGTTATGACAATTTGAATTTCTCGAGAGCTTTCGTTGTTTAATTTCGTGCGTCTCGATATATTGTGCACCTGAATCGAACCTCTGAGAGCAAAGTTCTGACCATTTGAATTTCTCGATAGCTTCCATTGCTCAATTTCGAGGGACTCGATATATTATGCGCCTTAATCGGACCTCCGAATGAAAAGTTATGACCATTTGAATTTCTTGAGAACTTACGTTGTTCAATTTTGAGCGTCTCTATATGTGATGCGCCTGAATTGGAACTCCGAGTGAAAAGTAATGACCATTTGAATTTCTCGAGAGCTTCGGATGCTCAATTTCGAGGGTCTCGATATATTATGCGCCTGAATCGGACCTCCGAGTTAAAAGTTATGACCATTTGAATTTCTCGAGAGCTTTCGTTGTTCAATTTCGAGCGTCTCGATATATTATGCACCTGAATCTGACATCCGAGTTAAAAGTTATTACCATTTGAAATTCTCGAGAGCTTCCGTTGTTGAAGTTCGGGCATCTCGATATATTATGCGCCTGAATTGGACCTCCGAGTGAAAAGTTATGACCATTTGAATTTCTCGAGAGCTTTTGTTGTTCAATTTCGAGCGTCTCAATATATTATGCACCTGAATCGGACCTCTGAGTGCAAAGTTGTGACCATTTGTATTTCTTGAGAGCTTCCATTGTTCAATTCCGAGCGTCTCGATATATTATGCGCCTGAAACTGACCTCCGTGTGAAAAGTTATGACCATTTGAATATCTCGAGAGCTTGCATTGTTCAATTTCGAGCGTCTTGATATATTATGCGCCTGAATCGGACCTCCAAGTGAAAAGTTATGACCATTTGAATTGCTCAATAGCTTCCATTGTTCAATTTCGAGCGTCTCGATATATTATGCGCCTGAATCGGACCTCCGAGTTAAAAGTTATGACAATTTGAATTTCTCGAGAGCTTTCATTGTTTAATTTCGTGCGTCTCGATATATTGTGCACCTGAATCGAACCTCTGAGAGCAAAGTTCTGACCATTTGAATTTCTCGATAGCTTCCATTGCTCAATTTCGAGGGACTCGATATATTATGCGCCTTAATCGGACCTCCGAATGAAAAGTTATGACCATTTGAATTTCTCGAGAACTTACGTTGTTCAATTTTGAGCGTCTCTATATGTGATGCGCCTGAATCGGAACTCCGAGTGAAAAGTAATGACCATTTGAATTTCTCGAGAGCTTCGGATGCTCAATTTCGAGGGTCTCGATATATTATGCGCCTGAATCGGACCTCCGAGTTAAAAGTTATGACCATTTGAATTTCTCGAGAGCTTTCGTTGTTCAATTTCGAGCGTCTCGATATATTATGCGCCTGAATCTGACCTCCGTGAGAAAAGCTTTGACCATTTGAATTTCTCGAGAGTTTACGTTTTTCAATTTCGAGCGTCTCTATATGTGATGCGCCAGAATCGGACCACCGAGTTAAAAGTTATGACCATTTGGATTGCTCAAGAGCTTCCATTGATCAATTTCGAGCGTCTCAATGTATTTTGCGCTTGAATCGGAACTCCAAGTGAAAAGAAATGACCATTTTAATTTCTCGAGAGCTTTCATTGTTCAATTTTGAGCGTCTCAATATATTATGCACCTGAATCTGACCTACGTGTGAAAAGCTTTGACCATTTGAATTTCTCGAGAACTTACGTTGTTCAATTTTGAGCGTCTCAATATGTGATGTGCCTGAATCGGAACTCCGAGTGAAAAGTAATGACCATTTGAATTTCTCGAGAGCTTCCGATGTTCAATTTCGAGGGTCTCAATATATTATGCACCTGAATCGGACCTCTGAGTGCAAACTTGTGACCATTTGTTTTTCTTGAGAGCTTCCATTGTTCAATTCCGAGCGTCTCGATATATTATGCGCCTGAAACTGACCTCCGTGTGAAAAGTTATGACCAATTGAATATCTCGAGAGCTTGCATTGTTCAATTTCGAGCGTCTCGATATATTATGCGCCTGAATCGGAACTCCAAGTGAAAAGTTATGACCATTTGAATTTCTCGAGAGCTTCTGTTGTTAAATTTCGAGCGTCTAGATATATTATGCGCCTGAATCTGACATTCGAGTTAAAAGTTGTGACCATTAGAATTTCTCGAGAGCTTCCATTCGTCAATTTCTAGGGTCTCGATATATTATGCGCCTGAATCGGAACTCCAAACAAGAGTAATGAGCATTTGAATTTCTCGAGAACTTCCGTTGTTCAATTTCGAGCGTCTCGATATATTATGCTCCTGAATATGACCTCTGTTGGAAAATGACCATTTGAATATCAAGAGAGCTTCCGTTGTTGAATAATGTGCGTCTCGATATATTATGCGCCTGAATCGGACATCTGAGTTAAAAATTATGACCATTTGAATTTCTCGAGAGCTTCCGTTGTTAAATTTCGTGCGTCTCGATATATTATGCGCCTGAATCGGACCTCCAAGTGAAAAGTTATGACCATTTGAATTGCTCAATAGCTTTTATTGTTAAATTTCGAGCATCTCGATATATATGCGCCTGAATCAGACCTCCGTGTAAAAAGTTATGACGATTTTCATTTCTTGAGAGCTTCCGTTGTTCAATTTCGAGCGTCTCGATATATTATGCGCCTGAATTGGACCTCCGAGTTAAAAGCTATCACCATTTGAATTTCTCGACAGCTTCCGTTGTTCAATTTCGAGCGTCTCGATATATTATGCGCCTGAATTTGACCTCCGTGTGAAAAGTTATGACAATTTGCATTTCTCGAGAGCTTCCGTTGTTCAATTTCGAGCATCTGTATATGTGATGCGCCTGAATCGGACCTCCGAGTTAAAAGTTATGACCATTTGAATTTCCCAAGAGCTTCTGTTGTTCAATTTCGAGCGTCTCGATATATTATGCGCCTGAATCGGAACTCCAAGTGAAAAGTTATGACCATTTGAATTTCTCGAGAGCTTCTGTTGTTAAATTTCGAGCGTCTAGATATATTATGCGCCTGAATCTGACATTCGAGTTAAAAGTTGTGACCATTAGAATTTCTCGAGAGCTTCCATTCGTCAATTTCTAGGGTCTCGATATATTATGCGCCTGAATCGGAACTCCAAACAAGAGTAATGAGCATTTGAATTTCTCGAGAACTTCCGTTGTTCAATTTCGAGCGTCTCGATATATTATGCTCCTGAATATGACCTCTGTTGGAAAATGACCATTTGAATATCAAGAGAGCTTCCGTTGTTGAATAATGTGCGTCTCGATATATTATGCGCCTGAATCGGACATCTGAGTTAAAAATTATGACCATTTGAATTTCTCGAGAGCTTCCGTTGTTAAATTTCGTGCGTCTCGATATATTATGCGCCTGAATCGGACCTCCAAGTGAAAAGTTATGACCATTTGAATTGCTCAATAGCTTTTATTGTTAAATTTCGAGCATCTCGATATATATGCGCCTGAATCAGACCTCCGTGTAAAAAGTTATGACGATTTTCATTTCTTGAGAGCTTCCGTTGTTCAATTTCGAGCGTCTCGATATATTATGCGCCTGAATTGGACCTCCGAGTTAAAAGCTATCACCATTTGAATTTCTCGACAGCTTCCGTTGTTCAATTTCGAGCGTCTCGATATATTATGCGCCTGAATTTGACCTCCGTGTGAAAAGTTATGACAATTTGCATTTCTCGAGAGCTTCCGTTGTTCAATTTCGAGCATCTGTATATGTGATGCGCCTGAATCGGACCTCCGAGTTAAAAGTTATGACCATTTGAATTTCCCAAGAGCTTCTGTTGTTCAATTTCGAGCGTCTCGATATATTATGCGCCTGAATCGGAACTCCAAGTGAAAAGTTATGACCATTTGAATTTCTCGAGAGCTTCTGTTGTTAAATTTCGAGCGTCTAGATATATTATGCGCCTGAATCTGACATTCGAGTTAAAAGTTGTGACCATTAGAATTTCTCGAGAGCTTCCATTCGTCAATTTCTAGGGTCTCGATATATTATGCGCCTGAATCGGAACTCCAAACAAGAGTAATGAGCATTTGAATTTCTCGAGAACTTCCGTTGTTCAATTTCGAGCGTCTCGATATATTATGCTCCTGAATATGACCTCTGTTGGAAAATGACCATTTGAATATCAAGAGAGCTTCCGTTGTTGAATAATGTGCGTCTCGATATATTATGCGCCTGAATCGGACATCTGAGTTAAAAATTATGACCATTTGAATTTCTCGAGAGCTTCCGTTGTTAAATTTCGTGCGTCTCGATATATTATGCGCCTGAATCGGACCTCCAAGTGAAAAGTTATGACCATTTGAATTGCTCAATAGCTTTTATTGTTAAATTTCGAGCATCTCGATATATATGCGCCTGAATCAGACCTCCGTGTAAAAAGTTATGACGATTTTCATTTCTTGAGAGCTTCCGTTGTTCAATTTCGAGCGTCTCGATATATTATGCGCCTGAATTGGACCTCCGAGTTAAAAGCTATCACCATTTGAATTTCTCGACAGCTTCCGTTGTTCAATTTCGAGCGTCTCGATATATTATGCGCCTGAATTTGACCTCCGTGTGAAAAGTTATGACAATTTGCATTTCTCGAGAGCTTCCGTTGTTCAATTTCGAGCATCTGTATATGTGATGCGCCTGAATCGGACCTCCGAGTTAAAAGTTATGACCATTTGAATTTCCCAAGAGCTTCTGTTGTTCAATTTCGAGCGTCTCGATATATTATGCGCCTGAATCGGAACTCCAAGTGAAAAGTTATGACCATTTGAATTTCTCGAGAGCTTCTGTTGTTAAATTTCGAGCGTCTAGATATATTATGCGCCTGAATCTGACATTCGAGTTAAAAGTTGTGACCATTAGAATTTCTCGAGAGCTTCCATTCGTCAATTTCTAGGGTCTCGATATATTATGCGCCTGAATCGGAACTCCAAACAAGAGTAATGAGCATTTGAATTTCTCGAGAACTTCCGTTGTTCAATTTCGAGCGTCTCGATATATTATGCTCCTGAATATGACCTCTGTTGGAAAATGACCATTTGAATATCAAGAGAGCTTCCGTTGTTGAATAATGTGCGTCTCGATATATTATGCGCCTGAATCGGACATCTGAGTTAAAAATTATGACCATTTGAATTTCTCGAGAGCTTCCGTTGTTAAATTTCGTGCGTCTCGATATATTATGCGCCTGAATCGGACCTCCAAGTGAAAAGTTATGACCATTTGAATTGCTCAATAGCTTTTATTGTTAAATTTCGAGCATCTCGATATATATGCGCCTGAATCAGACCTCCGTGTAAAAAGTTATGACGATTTTCATTTCTTGAGAGCTTCCGTTGTTCAATTTCGAGCGTCTCGATATATTATGCGCCTGAATTGGACCTCCGAGTTAAAAGCTATCACCATTTGAATTTCTCGACAGCTTCCGTTGTTCAATTTCGAGCGTCTCGATATATTATGCGCCTGAATTTGACCTCCGTGTGAAAAGTTATGACAATTTGCATTTCTCGAGAGCTTCCGTTGTTCAATTTCGAGCATCTGTATATGTGATGCGCCTGAATCGGACCTCCGAGTTAAAAGTTATGACCATTTGAATTTCCCAAGAGCTTCTGTTGTTCAATTTCGAGCGTCTCGATATATTATGCGCCTGAATCGGAACTCCAAGTGAAAAGTTATGACCATTTGAATTTCTCGAGAGCTTCTGTTGTTAAATTTCGAGCGTCTAGATATATTATGCGCCTGAATCTGACATTCGAGTTAAAAGTTGTGACCATTAGAATTTCTCGAGAGCTTCCATTCGTCAATTTCTAGGGTCTCGATATATTATGCGCCTGAATCGGAACTCCAAACAAGAGTAATGAGCATTTGAATTTCTCGAGAACTTCCGTTGTTCAATTTCGAGCGTCTCGATATATTATGCTCCTGAATATGACCTCTGTTGGAAAATGACCATTTGAATATCAAGAGAGCTTCCGTTGTTGAATAATGTGCGTCTCGATATATTATGCGCCTGAATCGGACATCTGAGTTAAAAATTATGACCATTTGAATTTCTCGAGAGCTTCCGTTGTTAAATTTCGTGCGTCTCGATATATTATGCGCCTGAATCGGACCTCCAAGTGAAAAGTTATGACCATTTGAATTGCTCAATAGCTTTTATTGTTAAATTTCGAGCATCTCGATATATATGCGCCTGAATCAGACCTCCGTGTAAAAAGTTATGACGATTTTCATTTCTTGAGAGCTTCCGTTGTTCAATTTCGAGCGTCTCGATATATTATGCGCCTGAATTGGACCTCCGAGTTAAAAGCTATCACCATTTGAATTTCTCGACAGCTTCCGTTGTTCAATTTCGAGCGTCTCGATATATTATGCGCCTGAATTTGACCTCCGTGTGAAAAGTTATGACAATTTGCATTTCTCGAGAGCTTCCGTTGTTCAATTTCGAGCATCTGTATATGTGATGCGCCTGAATCGGACCTCCGAGTTAAAAGTTATGACCATTTGAATTTCCCAAGAGCTTCTGTTGTTCAATTTCGAGCGTCTCGATATATTATGCGCCTGAATCGGAACTCCAAGTGAAAAGTTATGACCATTTGAATTTCTCGAGAGCTTCTGTTGTTAAATTTCGAGCGTCTAGATATATTATGCGCCTGAATCTGACATTCGAGTTAAAAGTTGTGACCATTAGAATTTCTCGAGAGCTTCCATTCGTCAATTTCTAGGGTCTCGATATATTATGCGCCTGAATCGGAACTCCAAACAAGAGTAATGAGCATTTGAATTTCTCGAGAACTTCCGTTGTTCAATTTCGAGCGTCTCGATATATTATGCTCCTGAATATGACCTCTGTTGGAAAATGACCATTTGAATATCAAGAGAGCTTCCGTTGTTGAATAATGTGCGTCTCGATATATTATGCGCCTGAATCGGACATCTGAGTTAAAAATTATGACCATTTGAATTTCTCGAGAGCTTCCGTTGTTAAATTTCGTGCGTCTCGATATATTATGCGCCTGAATCGGACCTCCAAGTGAAAAGTTATGACCATTTGAATTGCTCAATAGCTTTTATTGTTAAATTTCGAGCATCTCGATATATATGCGCCTGAATCAGACCTCCGTGTAAAAAGTTATGACGATTTTCATTTCTTGAGAGCTTCCGTTGTTCAATTTCGAGCGTCTCGATATATTATGCGCCTGAATTGGACCTCCGAGTTAAAAGCTATCACCATTTGAATTTCTCGACAGCTTCCGTTGTTCAATTTCGAGCGTCTCGATATATTATGCGCCTGAATTTGACCTCCGTGTGAAAAGTTATGACAATTTGCATTTCTCGAGAGCTTCCGTTGTTCAATTTCGAGCATCTGTATATGTGATGCGCCTGAATCGGACCTCCGAGTTAAAAGTTATGACCATTTGAATTTCCCAAGAGCTTCTGTTGTTCAATTTCGAGCGTCTCGATATATTATGCGCCTGAATCGGAACTCCAAGTGAAAAGTTATGACCATTTGAATTTCTCGAGAGCTTCTGTTGTTAAATTTCGAGCGTCTAGATATATTATGCGCCTGAATCTGACATTCGAGTTAAAAGTTGTGACCATTAGAATTTCTCGAGAGCTTCCATTCGTCAATTTCTAGGGTCTCGATATATTATGCGCCTGAATCGGAACTCCAAACAAGAGTAATGAGCATTTGAATTTCTCGAGAACTTCCGTTGTTCAATTTCGAGCGTCTCGATATATTATGCTCCTGAATATGACCTCTGTTGGAAAATGACCATTTGAATATCAAGAGAGCTTCCGTTGTTGAATAATGTGCGTCTCGATATATTATGCGCCTGAATCGGACATCTGAGTTAAAAATTATGACCATTTGAATTTCTCGAGAGCTTCCGTTGTTAAATTTCGTGCGTCTCGATATATTATGCGCCTGAATCGGACCTCCAAGTGAAAAGTTATGACCATTTGAATTGCTCAATAGCTTTTATTGTTAAATTTCGAGCATCTCGATATATATGCGCCTGAATCAGACCTCCGTGTAAAAAGTTATGATGATTTTCATTTCTTGAGAGCTTCCGTTGTTCAATTTCGAGCGTCTCGATATATTATGCGCCTGAATTGGACCTCCGAGTTAAAAGCTATCACCATTTGAATTTCTCGACAGCTTCCGTTGTTCAATTTCGAGCGTCTCGATATATTATGCGCCTGAATTTGACCTCCGTGTGAAAAGTTATGACAATTTGCATTTCTCGAGAGCTTCCGTTGTTCAATTTCGAGCATCTGTATATGTGATGCGCCTGAATCGGACCTCCGAGTTAAAAGTTATGACCATTTGAATTTCCCAAGAGCTTCTGTTGTTCAATTTCGAGCGTCTCGATATATTATGCGCCTGAATCTGACATCCTAGTTAAAAGTTATTACCATTTCAAATTCTCGAGAGCTTCCATTGTTCAATTTTGGGCATCTCGATATATTATGCGCCTGAATCGGACCTCCGAGTGAAAAGTTATGACCATTTGAATTTCTCGAGAGCTTTCGTTGTTCAATTTCGAGCGTCTCGATATATTATGCACCTGAATCGGACCTCTGAGTTAAAAGTTGTGACCATTAGAATTTCTGAGAGCTTCCATTCCTCAATTTCTAGGGTCTCGATATATTATGCGCCTGAATCAGACCTCCGAATGAAAAGTTATGACCATTTGAATTTCTCGAGAGCTTCTATTGTTCAATTTCGAGCGTCTCGATATATTAGTTTCCTGAATCTGACCTCCGTGTGAAAAGCTTTGACCATTTGAATTTCTCGAGAGCTTACGTTGTTCAATTTCGAGGGTCTTGATATATTATGCGCCTGTATCGGACCTCCGAATGAAAAAGTTATGACCATTTGAATTTCTCGAGAACTTCCATTGCTCAATTTCGAGGGTCTCGATATATTATGCGCCTGAATAGGACCTCCGAATGAAAAGTTATGACCATTTTAATTTCTCGAGAGCTTTCATTGTTCAATTTCGAGCGTCTCGATATATTATGCGCCTCAATCTGACCTCCGTGTGAAAAGCTTTGACCATTTGAATTTCTCGAGAGCTTACGTTGTTCAATTTCGAGCGTCTCTATATGTGATGCGCCAGAATAGGACCACGGAGTTAAAAGTTATGACCATTTGAATTGCTCAAGAGCTTCCATTGATCAATTTCGAGCGTCTCAATGTATTATGCGCCTGAATCGGAACTCCAAGTGAAAAGTAATGACCATTTTAATTTCTCGAGAGCTTTCATTGTTCAATTTCGAGCGTCTCGATATATTATGCACCTGAATCTGACCTCCGTGTGAAAAGCTTTGACCATTTGAATTTCTCGAGAGCTTCCGCTGTTCAATTTCGAGCGTCTCGATATTTTATGCGCCAGAATCGGACCTCCGAGTTAAAAGTTATGACCATTTGAATTTCTCGACAGCTTCCGTTGTTCAATTTCAAGCGTCTAGATATATTTTGCGCCTGAATCGGACCTCCGAGTGCAAAGTTGTGACCATGTAAATTTCTCGAGAGCTTCCATTGCTCAATTTCGAGGGTCTCGATATATTATGCGCTTGGATCGGACCTCCGAGTGAAAAGTGATGACCATTTGAATTTCTCGAGAGCTTTCGTTGTTCAATTTCGAGCGTCCCGATATATTATACACCTTAATCGGACCTCTGAGTGCAAAGTTGTGACCATGTGAATTTCTCGAGAGCTTCCATTGCTCAATTTCGAGGGTCTCGATATATTATGCGCTTGAATTGGACCTCCGAATGAAAAGTTATGATCGTTTCAATTTCTCGAGAACTTACGTTGTTCAATTCCGAGCGTTTCTATATGTGATGCCCCTGAATCGAAACTCCGAGTGAAAAGTAATGACCATTTGAATTTCTCGAGAGCTTCCGTTTGTCAAATTCGAGCATCTCGATATATGATGCGCCTGAATTTGACCTCCATGTGAAAAGTTATGACCATTTGAATTTCTCGAGAGCTTCGGTTGTTAAATTTGGTGCGTCTCGATATATTATGCGCCTGAATCGGACCTCCAAGTGAAAAGTTATGACCATTTGAATTGCTCAATAGCTTCCATTGTTAAATTTTGAGGGTCTCGATATATTATGCGCCTAAATCTGACCTCCGTGTGAAAAGTTATGACAATTTGCATTTCTCGAGAGCTTCCGTTATTCAATTTCGAGCGTCTCGATATATTATGCGCCTGAATCGGACCTCCGAGTTAAAAGTTATGACCATTTGAATTTCTCGACAGCTTTCGTTGTTCAATTTTGTGCATCTCGATATATTATGCGCCTGAATCGGACCTCCGAGTTAAAAGTTATGACCATTTGAATTTCTCGAGAGCTTCTGTTGTTCAATTTTGAGCGTCTCAATATATTATGCGCCTGAATCTGACATCCGAGTTAAATGTTATTACCATTTGAAATTCTCGAGAGCTTCCGTTGTTCAATTTCGAGCGTCTCGATATATTATGCGCCTGAATCTGACCCTTGTGTGAAAAGTTATGACAATTTGAATTTCTCGAGAGCTTCCGTTGTTCAATTTCGTGCATCTCGATATATTATGCGCCTGCATCAGACCTCCGAGTGAATAATTATGACCATTTGAATTGCTCAATCGCATCGATTGTTCAATTTCGTGCATCTCTATATGTGATGCGCTTGAATCGGACCTCCGAGCTAAAAGTTATGACCATTTGAATTTCTCGAGAGCTTCCGTTGTTCAATTTCAAGCGTCTCGATATATTATGTGACTGAATCGGACCTCCAAGTGAAACGTTATGACCATTTGAATTGCTCAATAGCTTCCATTGTTCAATTTCGAGCGTCTCGATATATTATGCGCCTGAATCTGACATCCGAGTTAAAAGTTATTACCATTTGAAATTCTTGAGAGCTTCCGTTGTTGAAGTTCGGGCTTCTCGATATATTATGCGCCTGAATTGGACCTCCGAGTGAAAAGTTATGACCATTTGAATTTCTCGAGAGCTTTCGTTGTTCAATTTCGAGCGTCTCAATATATTATGCACCTGAATCGGACCTCTGAGTGCAAAGTTGTGACCATTTGTATTTCTTGAGAGCTTCCATTGTTCAATTCCGAGCGTCTCGATATATTATGCGCCTGAAACTGACCTCCGTGTGAAAAGTTATGACCATTTGAATATCTCGAGAGCTTGCATTGTTCAATTTCGAGCGTCTTGATGTATTATGCGCCTTAATCGGACATCCGAGTTAAAAGTTATTACCATTTGAAATTGTTGAGAGCTTCCGTTGTTGAAGTTCGGGCTTCTCGATATATTATGCGCCTGAATTGGACCTCCGAGTGAAAAGTTATGACCATATGAATTTCTTGAGAGCTTCCGTTGTTCAATTTCGAGCGTCTCTATATATGATGTGCCTGAATCGGACCTCCGTTGAAAAGTTATGACCATTTGAATTTCTTGAAAGTTTCCGTTGTTCAATTTCGAGCGTCTCGATATATTATGCTCCTGAATCTGACATCCAAGTTAAAAGTTATTACCATTTGAATTTCTCGAGAACTTCCGTTGTTCAATTTTGAGCGTCTCGATGTATTATGCGCCTTAATCGGACATCCGAGTGAAAAGTTATGACCATTTGAATTTGTCCAAAGCTTCCGTTGTTCAATTTCGAGCATCTCTATATTTGATGCGCCTGAATCGGACCTCCGAGATAAATGTTATGACCATTTGAATTGCTCAAGAGCTTCCAATGTTCAATTTCGAGTTTCTCGATGTATTATGCGCCTGCATTGCACCTCCGAGTTAAAATTTATGACAATTTGAATTTCTCGAGACCTTCCGTTGTTCAATTTTGTGCTACTCGATATATTATTCGCCTGAATCGGACCTCTGAGTGAAAAGTTATGACCATATGAATTTCTTGAGAGCTTCCGTTGTTCAATTTCGAGTGTCTCTATATATGATGTGCCTGAATCGGACCTCTGTTCAAAAGTTATGACCATTTGAATTTCTCGACAGTTTCCGTTGTTCAATTTCGAGCGTCTCGATATATTATGCTCCTGAATCTGACATCCAAGTTAAAAGTTATTACCATTTGAATTTCTCGAGAACTTCCGTTGTTCAATTTTGAGCGTCTCGATGTATTATGCGCCTTAATCGGACATCCGAGTGAAAAGTTATGACCATTTGAATTTGTCCAAAGCTTCCGTTGTTCAATTTCGAGCATCTCTATATTTGATGCGCCTGAATCGGACCTCCGAGATAAATGTTATGACCATTTGAATTGCTCAAGAGCTTCCATTGTTCAATTCCGAGCGTCTCGATGTATTATGCGCCTAAATCGGACCTCCGACTTAAAATTTATGACCCTTTGAATTTCTCCAGAGCTTCCGTTGTTCAATTTTGTGCTTCTCGATATATTATTCACCTGAATCGGACCTCTGAGTGAAAAGTTATGACCATTTGAATTGCTCACTAGCATCCATTGTTCAATTTCGAGCGTCTCGATATATTATGCGCCTGAATCTTACATCCGAGTTAAAAGTTATGACCATTTGAATTTCTCGAGAGCTTCCGTTGTTCAATTTCGAGCGTCTCGATGTATTATGCGCCTGAATCGGAGCTCCAAGTTAAAAGTTATAACCATTTGAATTTCTCGAGAGATTTCGTTGTTCAATTTCGAGCGTCTCGATATATTATGCGCCTAAATCGGACATCCGAGTGAAAAATATGACCATTTGAATTTCTCGAGAGCTTCCGTTGTTCAATTTCGTGGGTCTTTATATATTATGCGCCTGAATCGAACCTCCGAGTGAATAGTTATGACCATTTGAATTGCGCAATTGCTTCCATTGTTCAATGTCGAGCGTCTCGATATATTATGCGCCTGAATCGGACCTCCGAGTTAAAAGTTATGACAATTTGAATTTGTCGAGAGCTTCCGTTGTTAAATTTGGTGCGTCTCGATATATTATGCGCCTGAATCGGACCTCCGAGTTAAAAGTTATGACCATTTGAATTTCTCCAGAGGTTCCGTATTTCAATTTCGAGCATCTCTATATGTGATGCTCCTGAATCGGACCTCCGAGTTAAAAGTTATGACCATTTGAATTGCTCAAGAGCTTCCATTGTTCAATTTCGAGCAACTCGATGCATTATGCGCCTGAATCGGACCTCCGACTTAAAATTTATGACCATTTGAATTTCTTGAGAGCTTCCATTGTTCAATTTTGTGCTTCTCGATATATTGTTTGCCTGAATCGGACCTCTGAGTGAAAAGTTATGACCATTTGAATTGCTCAGTAGCATCCATTGTTCAATTTCGAGCGTCTCGATATATTATGCGCCTGAATCGGACCTCCGAGTTAAACGTTATGACCATTTGAATTTCTAGAGAGCTTCCGTTGTTCAATTTCGAGCATGTCTATATGTGATGCGCCTGAATCGGACCTCTGAGTTAAAAGTTATGACCATTTGAATTTCTAGAGAGCTTCCGTTGTTCAATTTCGAGCATCTCTATATATGATGTGCTTGAATCGGACCTCCGTTGAAAAGTTATGACCATTTGAATTTCTCGAGAGTTTCCGTTGTTCAATTTCAAGCGTCTCGATATATTATGCGCCTTAATCGGACATCGGAGTGAAAAGTTATGACCATTTGAATTTCTCGAGAACTTTCGTTGTTCAATTTCGAGCATCTCGATATATTATGCGCCTGAATCTTACATCCGAGTTAAAAGTTATGACCATTTTGAATTTCTCGAGAGCTTTCGTCGTTCTATTTTGAACGTCTCAATATATTATGCGCCTGAATCGGACCTCCGAGTTAAAAGTTATGACCATTTGAATTTCTAGAGAGCTTCCGTTGTTCAATTTCGAGCATCTCTATATGTGATGTGCCTGAATCGGACCTCTGAGTTAAAAGTTATGACCATTTGAATTTCTCGAGAGCTTTCGTTGTTCAATTTCGAGCGTCTCGATATATTATGCGCCTGAATCTGACATCCGAGATAAAAGTTATTACCATTTGAATTTCTCGAGAGCTTCCGTTGTTCAATTTCGAGCGTCTCGATGTATTATGCGCCTCAATCGAACCTCCGAGTTAAAATTTATGACCATTTGAATTTCTCGAAAGCTTCTATTGTTCAATTTTGTGCGTCTCGATATATTATTCGCCTGAATAAGACCTTTGAGTGAAAAATTATGACCATTTGAATTGCTTAATAGCTTCGATTGTTCAATTTCGAGCATCTCGATATATTATGCGCCTGAATCGGACCTCCGAGATAAAAGTTATGACCATTTGAATTTCTTGAGAGCTTCTGTTGTTCAATTTCGAGCATCTCTATATGTGATGCACCTGAATCGGACCTCTGAGTTAAAAGTTATGACCATTTGAATTTCTCGAGAGCTTCCGTTGTTCTATTTCGAGCGTCTCAATATATTATGCGCCTGAATCTGACCTTCGTGGGAAAAGTTATTGTCATACCCTAATTTCGTCCGGGGACCTTTGCTTGGTGGCATGCAACTTGTGTTAGGTCATTTTGAGGTGCTTGGCACCCATCATTAGGCAATTTGTGAAATTCCGTGACGTGCCGGAAATCAAAATAAAATATTGATGCACAATCCGTAAGGTTCCATGACACACTGGAAATCGAAAGGAAGCATCGTTGAACAAATAGTGAGGTTCCGTAACATTCCGTAAGTCAAAAAAGGGGATGATTATGTAATCCGCAAGGTTCCGTAACATTACGGAAAGAAAACAAGTATCGTTACGAAATTCGTAAGTTTCCGTAACTTTTCGGAAAAAAGAAACACCAAAAAAAAAGGCAGAGGGTGTATTTAGTAAAAATGGGGGTGCAAATATCAACCAGGCCCACTTGGGCCCTCTAGAAGATTCCTCCAGAAGGCTGTTGCTTCTGGAGGAAGCAACCTTGCTCGCCTGGGCGAGCTGGGTGGCAAGCTTCTCCCCCAATTTTCTATAAATAGGGGGAGAAGTGAAGTAGAAAAGGGTTCAGCCCCTTAGGCACTTCTCTCTCTCTCGAAATAGCTGAGGAAAATTAGTTCCGTGAAGAAAATCCAAGCCGAGGCGCTTCCGTAACGTTTCCGTGAGTAATTACGCGAAGATTCTCGACCGTTCTTCAAGATTCATCGTTCGTTCTTCGTTTTCTTCAGTCTTCAACGGGTAAGTACCTCAAACCAAGCTTTTCAATTCATTCTATGTACCCGTGGTGGTCCACATTTTGCTTCATGTATTTTTATTCTCGTTTTCATTTACTTTTTATACCCCCTTTTGACGTGCTTAAGCCATTTATTTAAGTCATTTCTCGCTTAATCTAAAAATAAAATAAATTTCCACCGATCGTTTGAATTGTATCATCCGTTAATTTAGGTTAAAATGAATTCCGACCGTTTGGTCGTGCCGTAACCACGTTGGAAATAAAAAAAAGAGGTAAAATAATAATATAATAATAAAAAATACCTTTTAGTAAAATAAAGCGAAAAATCAATCGGATGTTTTCTCTTTGGGATTTCTCATTCTTAATTGAATTGACTAATAACTAAAGTGAAACTAAGGCTAAAATCGACTCGCCTAGTCAAGCTCGTCCACAAAAATAGGATTTTGAAAGTTTATCATTTCTGTTTCTTACTAAGTAAAATGGATCATTTTCAAGGTCCAACGCCTTAAAATGATCACCTTTCAAGTAAAAAAGAATCACTTGATTCACGCATAAGAAAGAACTACGTAGGTCTGATTTCCTCATCCCAATTGAGGAATACGTAGGAGCAAAGGGAAACACCCTTGTCGACCACAAAAAGAGGAAAAATATAAAAAGGGTATAAAAGATATAAGAACGTAAAAGGGAACGTAAAAATCTAAGTCATGTTTGCACATTTGATTAAAGGCTGCCGTCTCTTATGACGGACGTGTGGGGTGCTAATACCTTCCCCGTGCGTAAATACAACTCCCGAGCCTTTCACTTAAAAGTTCGTAGATCGCATCTTTTCCGATTTTTCCGACGTTTTTCTCAAATAAATGTTGGTGGCGACTCCGCGCGTATTCCTTTCATGGAACACGCATCCCGCGAGTCACGCGTCGCCCTCCCGCCGAAGGGTAGGTTGCGACAGTTGGCGACTCCACTGGGGACTATTTTTAGAGAGTTAGGCCATTTAATCTTGTGCAATGTTTTATCATGACTTTCTCCTTTGTTGGTTTCCCTTTATTTTTTATGTTCTTGTGTATATAAACTCTTTGTTGCTTTTAGTGCGTTTTAAAATGTATGCATGAGGTAAATATTTATTCATTTGATGCACACAAACACCAACACTATTTGCACACACTGTGAGTTGAAAAAGGGCCCTATACCCGGGTTCATGGGAACATAAGGAGTGAAGGTGAATCTGTGATCATGCTAGGTCTCCGACTTGCTTGATTACAGTGAACCCTCATCTAGAGTTTTTCTCTTTGAAAACATATTGTTGCTAGTAGTCCCTATTGCTGCTGTATGTTCTTCGAAGGGGATGATACCTCTAGAAACCATCAAGAGAGATATGACTACCTTGGGGGTTATCACTAAAAGCCTAGTTAGCTCTCTCCCTTATAGGTCCCTTAAATAGGGGCACGGAGCAAACACGCTGCGTGCCATTTTTTCACACTGCCATGCATAAGTATCATATACCCTTTTGCTTATATTCAGTAAGTATTGTCATACTATGTACATTCCCGTATTGCACCTTTTGCATATACATCGCACACGGGTTCTGTCTTGATCCCCTCTATAGACAAATCAACCGAGGGTCCGGGTCACCGTCTTAAATACATACGTTAGGGCACTTCGCTACCCCTAGACGTTGTGTCTAAGAAGGAGACAGTTTCCCGGGCTCCCGCATTCCTAAATTACATCTGTGTCATATGCATTCCTTCATGCATTCATCCATTCCACCCATGAGATATCGGAGTTTTGATTTGCACCAGCTTTTTGTCTCACTTTAGTAAGCATGGGGACAAATCAAACCGGCAAGAGGTTTTACCAAGTCAAGGTTAAAGGCCTAGATACCACCAACATCAAGGAATTAGGGCGGTTGATGGAACCTCTCCAAATGCAAGCCTTCCGCAAGACTTACGGAAAGATCTTAGATTTGACCATAGCAGAGGTATCCATAGAGGCCATTGCGTCACTCACCCAATACTACGACCAGCCTTTGAGATGCTTCACGTTCGGAGACTTCCAATTGGTACCGACCATTGAAGAATTTGAGGAGATTCTAGGATGTCCTCTCGGGGGAAGAAAACCATATCTTTTCTCCGGGTGTCTCCCCTCTTTGAGCAGAATTGCAACTGTGGTCAAAGATTCAGCAAGAGGTTTGGACCGCGTAAAACAAACTCGAAACGGCATAGCGGGCCTACCACGGAAGTACCTAGAAGACAAGGCGAGGGATATGGCAAATCAAGAAGATTGGGTCCCGTTTATGGATGTGTTAGCATTGCTAATCTTTGGGGTTGTCCTCTTTCCAAACGTAGATGGTTTAGTGGACCTAGCCGCCATCGACGCTTTCCTTGCATACCACCATAGCAAGGAAAGCCCGGTGGTAGCTGTCTTGGCAGATTTATTTGACACATTTGACCGAAGGTGCGAGAAGAGTAGTGCACGGATCATCTGTTGCTTGCCCGCTCTCTGTGTTTGGTTGGTTTCACACCTGTTCCAGCAAGACACGAGGCATCCATGTCCGCTCCAAAGCCATCGCTCGTGTGCTGAAAAGAGAGGAATAGGTTGGGACCAGCTCATGGCCGGGATAGGAGGTAGAACAGTCAGTTGGTTCCCCTGATGGAAGGAGGGAAAGGAGGGAGTCCTTTTCTCATGTGGAGGGTACCCAAACATTCCGCTGATAGGAACGAGGGGTTGTATTAACTACAATCCCGCGCTCGCTATAAGACAACTAGGGTACCCCATGAGGGGAGCACCGATGGAAGAAAGCAAGTCTCCTTTCCTTGTGAGAGATTTCGGCGCGCAAAATTTCAAGGCTATACAAAGAATCCATAAGGCATGGGAAACCCCGTTAAGGAAAGATCAAGAACTTAGGGGCATTCGTAATGGCATCATTGGTGGTTATCATGAATGCCTGAAAGTTCATATACGAGGTTTAGATTGGCTCGCCAAGTTAAAAGTCGTCAGTGAAGACAGTTTCGAAGCACCGAAAGAAGACAAAGAAGTCCAAGCTCTCAAAAACGAGTTAGGAAAGGCGAAACTTGCCAAGGAGAAGTTCAAGTTAGCCGCTACACACATCCGGAAGGAGTGTGCCGAATTACGGGAAGAGAATGCAACTACCGCAAGAGCCCTGGAACAAGAGACCAAGAGGGCTCGCAAGGAAGAGTATGGCCGTAACAAATTTCACGGAGCTCTGTGGGGTAGCAACAGTGAACTCAAGCTGCGAAGGGAAGAGAGGGACCAGTCGCGAGCACATAGCATGGTCTTGAAAGAGGAGTTAGTTGCCTGTTCAAGGTCCAAAAGGAGCTTGTCTCAGCGTTTATGCGAGACGGAGAACAACATGCTAACTATCATCGCCAAGTACCAAGAAGAGTTAAGTCTAGCCACGGCCCACGAACATAGGGTCGCGGACGAGTATGCCCAAGTATACGCGGAAAAAGAGGCTAGAGGAAGGGTGATCGACTCTTTACACCAAGAGGCAACCATGTGGATGGATCGGTTTGCTCTTACCTTGAACGGGAGTCAAGAACTTCCCCGATTGTTAGCCAAGGCCAAGGCAATGGCGGACACCTACTCCGCCCCTGAAGAAATTCATGGGCTTCTCGGCTATTGTCAGCATATGATAGACTTAATGGCCCATATAATTAGAAACCGCTAGGAAACTTGTATGGTCTCTCAGATCTTGACTAGATACGACTTTCTGAAATAAAATGAGTTGGTCCCATGTTTCTACTCCAAAAAGCTTGTGCGAATCAAATCACTCCTGCATTTTATCTCTAGCATGCATTCTTTCTTTCTTTACCCACTCCTCACGTTTGGTTTTTTTAGGGAAAAATACCATAACTAAACGCGCCACAAGGCATCCCTATCGCACCAGATCCAAATCTAGAATGATGGGTGATCAAGAGGGGACACAGGAACAGATGAAAGCCGACATGTTGGCTCTGAAAGAACAGATGGCTTCCATGATGGAGGCCATGTTAGGAATGAGGCAGCTCATGGAGAAAAACGTGGCCACCGCTGCCGCTGTCAGTTCGGCTGTCGAAGCAGACCCAACTCTCTTGGCTACCGCGCGCCATCCTCCCTCAAACATAGTAGGACGAGGAAGGAACACGCTGGGGCATGATGGCAACCCTCATCTGGGATACAACCGAGCGGCTTACCCTTATGGATTGCCGCCCAACTACTCACCACCCGTCCTGCAAGACGATGCGGGCCATATTGCTTCTCCCGTCCTTGAAAGAGAGCCTCCTCAACAGCCTGACGAGGTCCACGAAGACCCTCAAGACTATGCTCGAAAGGATGTCGAGTTCTATCCCCCGATCCCCAAAGGGCCGGCACCCAGCACGTTGCCTCAGCCCAACATCACGACACAACCAATAGTTTTGTCCATGGAAGGACCGCCCTCGGCAACTGAAGAAAGGAGGAAGCTCGATCTCCTCGAGGAGAGACTCAGGGCCGTGGAAGGATTTGGTGACTATCCGTTCGCAGACATGACGGATCTCTGCTTAGTACCCGATGTTGTTATCCCTCCGAAGTTCAAAGTACCGGACTTCGACAAGTATAAAGGGACAACTTGTCCCAAGAACCATCTCAAGATGTACTGTCGCAAGATGGGCGCACACTTTAAGGATGAGAAGCTATTAATACACTTTTTTCAAGATAGCTTGGCCGGAGCCGCAGTAGTTTGGTACACTAATTTGGAAGCTTCCCGTATCCGTACTTGGAAGGATCTGATTACTGCCTTCCTAAGGCAATATCAGTATAATTCCGATATGGCTCCCGATCGCACTCAGCTGCAGAATATGTTCAAGAAAGAGGGCGAAACCTTTAAAGAATACGCACAGCGGTGGAGAGACCTGGCAGCACAAGTGGCTCCTCCCATGGTCGAGAGAGAGATGATCACTATGATGGTAGACACTTTGCCAGTGTTCTATTATGAGAAGCTAGTAGGTTACATGCCGTCCAGCTTCGCGGACCTAGTGTTCGCCGGGGAAAGAATCGAGGTAGGATTGAAAAGAGGAAAGTTCGATTACGTTTCCTCCACGAGTGCGAATGCCAAAAGAATCGGGACAACGGGGGCAAAAAGGAAGGAAGGAGATGCCCATGCTGTCTCTTCAACGCCCGCGTGGGTCAAACCCCCGCAGCCACCTCATGGTACCCATCAGTACGTGCAACATCACCCGAGCTTCTCGGCTCACACCGGGAACGCCTCTAGTTCAGCACCTGTGCAGCCTAAGGCACCCACCCAGAGGGAAGCTCCCCAAGTTCCAACTCCGAACACAACTCGCCCGGCCGGCAATTCCAACGCAATAAGGAACTTCCCTCCGAGGCCATTTCAAGAATTCACCCCACTCCCAATGACGTATGAAGACCTCTTGCCGTCCCTCATCGCCAACCAATTGGCCGTGGTAACTCCCGGAAAAGTCTTCCAACCCCCTTTCCCAAAGTGGTATGACCCTAACGCAACTTGCAAGTATCATGGGGGTGCCTCGGGGCATTCCATTGAAAAATGCTTGGCCTTTAAACACAAGGTCCAACATTTGATAGATGCTGGATGGCTGACTTTCTAAGAGGATCGGCCCAATGTGAAAACCAACCCGTTCGCCAATCATGGAGGGGGAGCGGTTAATGCCGTTGAGTCCGATAGGCCGCGCAGGTCTAAACCTTTAAGGGATGTGGCAACCCCTAGGAGGTTTATCTTTGAGGCCCTACAAAAGGGAGGTGTGATTCCCCATAGTGGGCGTAAGGAGGATTCCTGTTTGCTGCATTCCGGCGAGCTGCATGACATGGAAACGTGTTTGGGAGTAGAGGAATTGTTACAGTGGATGATAGATCAAGGTCGACTGGAAGTTGGCAGTGAAGGAAGAGAGGAGCAGCACATATGCATGCAGTCCACGGATGGGAGCACTGTTGCGAAGCCCAAACCCTTGGTGATATACTTCACCAAGGGAACAGCTTCGCAAAAGCCCGGACACCCCTTGGCAGCTAAACCTGTCCCTTTCCCGTACCAAAATAGCCACGTAGTACCATGGAGATATACACCTCCGAGGGGGAAGGAAGAAGAAGCCACTGACGTCAGCTCGTTGTCGGTTAAGGTAACAAATATCACGGGACTGAGTGGTGTGACCCGTAGCGGTCGTGTGTTTGCACCCCCGGACCTACCAGTCCAACCCGCGAACGTCAAGGGGAAAGCAAAAGTGGTGGAGGAACAAGATGATGAAATACCCCTCGCTTCGAATAAAGATATTCCGGCAAAAGGTCTTCCGGAGAAAAAGGATGGTAAAAAGGAGGTGTCGCTAGAGGAAGCCAGCGAGTTCCTCCGTATAATTCAGCAGAGTGAATTCAAGGTTATCAAGCAGCTCAACAAAACCCCAGACAGGGTCTCGCTGTTGGAGTTACTCATGAGCTCCGAGCCTCATCGGGCTCTGCTAGTAAAAGTTCTGAACGAGGCCCACGTGGCCCAAGATATCTCGGTAGAAGGTTTCGAAGGGCTGGTCAATAATATCACTGCCAACAACTATCTCGCCTTCGCCGAAGAAGAAATCCCCGCCGAGGGGAGAGGGCATAATAAAGCTTTGCACGTATCAGTCAAGTGTATGGACCATATCGTAGCCAAGGTGCTCATCGATAATGGTTCCAGTTTAAACGTGATGCCTAAGAGCACTTTGGAGAAATTACCATTCAATTCTTCCCACCTAAAGCCGAGTTCAATGGTGGTTCGTGCCTTCGACGGCACCCGCCGAGAGGTTAGGGGAGAGATCGATCTCCCAGTACAGATAGGCCCTCACACCTGTCAAGTTACCTTCCAAATAATGGATATTAACCCCCCTACAGCTGTCTGTTGGGGCGTCCGTGGATCCACTCAGTGGGAGTTGTTCCCTCTACACTCCACCAAAAGTTGAAATTCGTAGTGGAAGGGCATCTGGTCATCGTATCAGGCGAGGAAGACATCCTGGTGAGCTGCCCATCCTCTATGCCTTATGTGGAGGCCGCAGAGGAGTCATTAGAAACCGCTTTCCAGTCTTTCGAGGTGGTAAGCATTTCCTCCGTGGATTCCTTCTCTGGGAAAGCTTGCCTGTCCGATGCAGCAGTAATGATGGCCCGAGTTATGTTGGGGAACGGTTACGAACCTGGAATGGGTTTAGGCTAAGACAACGACGGCATAACTAGCCTGATAAATGCCAAAGGAAATCGTGGGAAGTATGGGTTAGGCTATAAGCCCACTCAGGCAGATATAAAGAGAAGCATCGCGGGAAGGAAGAGCGATAGTCAAAGCTCGCGGTTGAGACAAGAAGGTGAAGGAAGCCCACCCTGCCACATAAGTAGGAGCTTTATAAGCGCGGGTCTGGGGGACGAAGGTCAAGTGGTCGCGATATACGAAGATGATGTTCCGAGTACATTGGATTTGGTACGACCATGCCCTCCTGATTTCCAGCTGGGAAATTGGCGAGTGGAAGAACGCCCCGGCATTTACGCGACGAGCATAATGTAAACCTTTACGGTTTTAAAAGCTCTATAGTTGGGCCTAGGCTTTAGAGTTTTTCTTTTGTTAAAGCTTTGTGTCTTTTGTTTTTGAATTTATAATACAAGGATCTTTCTTCATCTGTTCCTACGTCTCTACCCATTCTCATCCATTTGCATGTTTACTTCTTTATTTTTAAAACGGCAGATCCAATGAGGAGTCCCTCGAAGGTACTAATACCTGGGACCCGCCTATCAACTTCAAGCAAGAAACGAATCAAACGGAAGATGAAGGGAACGAGGATGTGGGACTTCCCCCGGAATTAGAAAGGATAGTCGCCCATGAGGACCAAGAAATGGGGCCTCATCAAGAAGAAACATAACTAGTAGACTTGGGAATTGGCAGTGGAAAAAGGGAAGTAAAGATAGGCACAGGTATTACCGCAACTATCCGTGAAGAATTAATAACCCTGCTAAAAGACTACCAAGACATCTTTTCTTGGTCGTACCAAGATATGCCCGGTTTGAGCTCTAACATTGTACAGCACCGATTACCTCTAAATCCCGAGTGTTCCCCGGTAAAGCAGAAACTGAGAAGGATGAAGCCCGAAACATCCTTGAAGATAAAAGAAGAAGTGAAGAAGCAATTTGACGCTGGTTTTCTGGCCGTCGCTCGGTACCCAGAATGGGTTGCCAACATTGTACCGGTCCCTAAGAAGGATGGGAAAGTACGAATGTGTATGGATTATCGGGACCTGAATCGGGCCAGTCCCAAGGACAACTTTCCTTTACCACACATCGATATCCTTGTAGATAATACGACCAATTTCGCTTTATTTTCCTTCATGGATGGTTTCTCCGGTTACAATCAGATAAAGATGGCGCCAGAGGATATGGAAAAGGCTACCTTCGTCACCCTGTGGGGAACATTCTGTTACAAGGTGATGTCCTTTGGACTCAAGAATGCCGGGGCAACTTATCAACGGGCCATGGTAGCTTTGTTCCATGATATGATGCACCAAGAGATCGAGGTCTACGTGGACGACATAATTGCTAAATCTAAATCCGAGGAAGAACACCTTGTCAACCTGCGGAAGTTGTTCGAAAGGCTTAAGAAATATCAATTAAGGTTGAACCCCGCCAAGTGTACCTTTGGGGTCAAATCAGGGAAATTGCTTGGTTTTATTGTAAGCCAGAAAGGGATAGAGGTAGACCCCGAAAAGGTGAAGGCTATCCTTGAGATGCCGGAACCCCGTACAAAGAGGCAAGTCTGAGGTTTCCTGGGACGCTTGAATCCTGGGACGCTTGAATTATATTGCCAGATTCATATCACAGCTCACCGCCATTTGTGAGCCGTTGTTCAAACCCTTACGCAAAAACCAAACTGACCGCTGGAATGAGGGTTGCCAAGAGGCTTTCGGAAGGATCAAGAAATGCCTCATGAATCCCCCTGTGCTTATGCCACCAGTACCTGGAAGGCCTCTCATCTTGTACATGACAATCTTGGACGAGTCAATGGGGTGTATGCTGGGGCAACATGACGAATCCGGAAAGAAAGAACGCGCTGTCTACTACCTGAGTAAGAAGTTCACGGCCTGTGAAATGAATTACTCTTTGCTCGAAAGAACGTGTTGTGCTTTAGTATGGGCATCCCATCGCCTAAGGCAGTACATGCTGAGCCATACTACCTGGTTGATATCCAAGATGGACCCGGTCAAGTACATCTTTGAAAAGCCAGCTCTCACAGGACGAATCGCCCGGTGGCAAGTCCTGCTATCCGAGTTTGATATAGTTTACGTCACCCAAAAGGCGATAAAAGGAAGCGCCTTGGCAGATTATTTGGCTCAGCAGCCTCTTAACGACTATCAGCCCATGCATCCCGAATTCCCAGATGAGGACATCATGGCCTTGTTTGAGGAAAAATTGGACGAAGATCGGGACAAATGGACCGTATGGTTTGACGGAGCGTCGAATGTTCTAGGCCATGGCGTTGGAGCAGTATTGGTCTCTCCGGACAATCAATGCGTACCTTTCACAGCCAGGTTAGGATTCGACTGCACCAACAACATGGCCGAATATGAAGCATGTGCCCTGGCTGTGACACCCTGGAAATTTCTACCCGGAATTTTTGGAAACAATGTATTTTGAATGATTATATATATATATATATATATATATATATATATATGTAAGTATTATTCAGTGTATATGCATATATGTTCTTGATAGAAGTAGGAATAGTGGGGGCAAGATATGCGGGTTAGGCTAATTAAGGAAGAGAAATCCATAACTGGGAGGTTATGGGTTAATTCTTAATTAATTAGTTAAAAATCATCGTTTTGCGTGCGACTTAAAATTTAATGAAACCAACCTCTGAACCACGCTTGGGGTTTTATTCTGAGCGTTTTGATATATATATTGCTTACTTTCGAAAACTGGCCCCGACGGACGCAGAGAGATGCGAGGAACTGGAACCAGAGAAATGGCACGCAAACCGAGGCAGGATTTTAGCGTTTCAAAGGTCAGATTTTTCTCATTTTTGTGGCTGAGTATGGGTCACAATCAAAAGGGAAAGTGAGCCCTTTTTGCTCCACTCCAATGGAGACATGTGGCATAGTTTATAATAAAATAATGAGAAATGAGGAAAAAGCCTTTTTAAAATTAAAAAGCAACTCTCTCTCTCCTCACTCAGCCCCACATTTTCAGAAGCCTTTTCCTCTCTCCCTCACGTTGCCATTCTTTCCTCCTTCATTCTCCATTGAAGCTCCAAACAAAGCTCCAACCTTTGGCCATCATTTCTGCCCCAAATCGTGAAAGGAGGGCATTTTCGGAGTCGTGAAGCGCGTCTCTACGTGTGGGACTTCGAAATTTCAGGTTTGGGTGGACTTCTTTCTCCTTTGATTTTCGTGGGTATGGGGTTTTGGGAGATATGATGGGTAGTCTTGCTAGGTTTCTGCTTTATGATGATTATTTGTGAAGGAATTTGTGGAAAGCATGTTGAACTTGCCATGTTTGGATGAGTTAAGCTTACCCATTCAGTTTTAGGGTTTTTATGATGATGCTTGTGATGTTTATGTGCTGAAATTCCTTATGGAAAACTGTTAGAGATGAAGGGTAGAGTTAACCTAGGGTTAGAAAGTGAGAATGTGGTGTTGTGAGTGGAAAAAGAGTGAGGCTTTGAGAGTTAGAAGGTTAAATCTGGATTCTGTGGTAAATGAAGGTTAAAATGAGTTAATCCTAGTTTGAAATGTCATTTAGGATTTATGAGAAAGGTTAGGCTGAGCTAGAGAGAAAAACAAATGACCAAAGTGAACAAAGAGCCATTTCTAGGGTAAATTTGGGTGTTGAGGAGTCAAATTTTGATTCGGTGAAATTTTAGGTGTAAATCCAGTTTGGACAAGTTTAAATTGATGTTATGGACTTGTGTGAGGTGAGAGTTTGCTTCAAATTTACCTCATTCTCAATTTCACTTTTCAAACCTAGAAAACCCATTGAATTGAGGGGTTTTGGACACCTAGATTTTGTGTTGCTGTGTTTTGAAGCTTGACTATGGTTTAGACATGATTGATACATGATTTGGGACTTGTAGGATTTGATTTGGGCAAGATTGGATGAGGGAAAGTGTGATTTTCGAAATCTGCACTTTGTGCAGAATTTTGTTGTGAAATTGTGCATCAGAATTTTGCACAAGTGCAGAAAAATGCTATGCATTTGCTGGTTGTGGAAAGAGCCGTGCTGAATGAGTTCTGGATGTTTGCTAGTAGATCCCAACGGTCAAAATGTAGGCTTATGTACTAGAGACTTCCAGTAAAATTTTGGAGTCGATCTAACGGTTAACGAATTGGAACAAAGGAATTGTTACTGGGGTCTTTAAGTGAGAAAAGTTGTGATTTTGGTAGGTGTTTTGGCAGAGTTTTCTGCCTTTGCTCTGTTTTCTTGGCTGTGATAGTTTGTGCTGTTTGAATGTTGTTTTACTTGGATGCTGGGGAAGCTTGAGAGGATTGATGGGGACCCGGTGTTGAGAGAAACGAGGATATGGGCTACGTGGGAGTACGTGAGCTCAGTTGGAGGTGGGCAACAGGGGATGGTGGGTTTATGCGCGATTTGTGGATGTGGAAAACTTGTTGTGCACCATCGCCCGACCGCCACCTAGTACCACATGTGATGGGTACCCCATAATCCTACAAGCTTGAGACGAGGAAGTATAGAAGGGTGAAACTTCCTGCTTTTATTCGTTGACCACATAGTGGTACCTGGAGATATGTCGCGGGGGTCAGGAGACCTTGGGGACGTCAGGTGGGGTGCTATTGCCCAAAACCAAGCTTGACCAATCCCGACCCAATCCGGGCATAGTCAGTCAGTGAGAACCTGTGATGTACCTAAACAGGCGAGCTCCTGGCAGTCAACAGATAAAAGGAACAAAGACCACAAAGCAAGGAGGCTTGTGGTGGCTGGCCAGCTGTGAACTTTGATTGATATGTGGGTTATGGCCTCTGGTAATCGATTACCAAGGGTGGGTAATCGATTACAAGGCTTAAAAATGAAGACAGGAGGCTAAGATGGTCTCTGGTAATCGATTACCAAGGGGTTTAATCGATTACCAGGCTTGAAAACGAGGTCAGGAAGCTAGGGGAGCTTCTGGTAATCGATTACCAGGGGATGTAATCGATTACCAGGCTTCAAAAGGGAACTGGAGCACTATGGAGGCCTCTGGTAATCGATTACCAGTTTTTGTAATCAATTACACAGAGGAATGGGTCACTGGTAATCGATTACCAGGTATGTGTAATCGATTACACAGTGCCTTTTTCAGGTTTTCCTGTCCTGAAGCTGTGTGATTCGAGTTTGGCCTCTGATAATCGATTACCAAGGCTGTGTAATCGATTACCAGAGATGAAAAGCCTTAAGATACCCCTTTTACTTGCATGTAGTGGCTATGAGACGAATTATGTTGCGGCATAGTTAGATTTTTGTGAAAGAGTCTACCCCTTTCTTTTCTTCCTTGTAGATCGTGATGGCGGCGCAGCTAATCCATGATCGAGTAGAGATGGAGTGCCTAGAGGGAGTCTGGGAGACCCTCGAAGGCAACACAAGGTGTCGATTTCGGGGCATTATTCGATTTACGATGACTTCTTTGGTGCATCCAGATGAACCCGTGCGCACGCTTCTGCGCACTGTGGAGTGGATACTACCCACGCCTACACCATACCGTCTAGTGGAGCCAGTCCAAGTGATCGAGGTGACGTCATCCGAGGAAGACCCTGAGGAGGATCCCGAGGAGCTACCTCCTGAGCCTGCTGTGGATGCTCTTGATTTTCTAGAGGGCGATGAGGACCCACTTCCTGAGGTGGATTCTCCCGAGGAAGTCATGTCGGCATCTAAGGCAGACTCTACGGAGGATAGTGGCCCGAGAGAGATGGCGACCAGTGGAGGCTCTTCATCATAGTGGACAGTTCCATGGACTAGTTTTATATACTTTTTGGGGGTGGGTGTATCTAGGACTTACTGTTAGGTTTACTCTTTTGTTTTTGTATGGGTAGACCTGTTGTATAGGAATTTGGTGATTGTATACATGTGGCTGAAGCCATCACTGTGGACACCTTTGCTCTGGATGACACTATGTATTTTGTAAAACTCCCATATTTTGGACAGCTTTAAATGATGAATGCATTTATGATCAATCTTGTTATTTGAAAAGAAAGCATTGGCGAATTTATTTGTAAAAGAGTTTGTCGACCGTATTTTATTCTTTTATTTTCACGTGATGACCTAAAGTAATGGCTGGTATACTCTTCCTTTTGAAACAGCAAAATAGTTTAGAGATCACGAGTGGTAAGAAAGAAATGACTCCGAATAGAGTTGTGAACTGGCCATTCAGGACTCTATAGTGAGGATTTTCCTTCTAAACCTAGTTATGGTGAAAAGAGAAAGAAATGAAAAAGAAAAAGAAGAAAAAAAAATTTACCATGGTTTTTGTTAATTAAATCATTACGATTAAACCAGTCATTATTTTGGGGATGCCACAATTGGTGGTATCAGAGCAAAAGTTGGATCCTAGTGAACCTGTTATGGTCTTGCTGTGTGAATGTTGTGTATCTCTGAAACTTGGGAGTAGGTTTCGGGGAGTGACGTTAAGTCACACATGGTGTGTATTTCTGCCTTTTTGTCTTGAGCATGAATGTGTGACTGATTCATAGGGTTGTTGTGTGTATAAGTATGCATAAAGAGAAGGATGTTGTTATAACTGTCATAGCCTGTGTGGTACACTCTCTCATTAGGATTTCTTGGGTACTAATAGCTTCCCTACAGGTTAAGTATGGCAGGACGTGGTAGGGATCAGAACCGTGATGTCCTTGACTGCATCACAGCTGTGCTGGAAACTCTAGTGCAGGAATGTGATGTGGAGCCGGCGGAGTATCGGGGACTCATGGCTTTCCGTAAGAACCACCCGCCAAAGTTCAGTGGAGACTATGATCCGGAAGGTGCTCGGTTGTGGTTAGTTGAGACGGAGAAGATTTTCGAGGCGATGGGTTGCCTTGAGGAGCATAAGGTCCTTTATGCAACATTTATGCTCCAAGGAGAGGCCGAGAATTGGTGGAAGTTCGTGAAGCCTTCATTTGTTGCACCTGGAGGCGTGATTCCTTGGAATGCCTTCAAGGACAAATTCCTGGAGAATTACTTCCCGCGAGATCTTAGGAAGCGGAAGGCGAGGGAATTTCTAGATTTGAAGCAAGGAAACATGTCTGTTGGGGAGTACACGACTAAGTTTAATGAGCTTCTGCAGTATTGGCCTCAATACCAAGATGCTCGGAATGAGGAAGATTTATGTGCTCAGTTTGAGAATGGGCTTCGGTTGGAGATCCAACAGGCGGTTAGCTACATGCAGATCACGGATTTTAACCAGCTGGTAACAAAGTGCAGGATTTTTGAGGACAAGATGAAGGAGAGGCAAGCTAGAGGCGTTGGAGGACCTCAGAGAAACCATCCTTTTAGGGGGAATAGTAATAAGAGGATGAAGCCGTATGTTGGCAACAAGGGGAAGCAACCTATGGCTACCTCCAACATGAGCCAGTCAAGGGGGACTGGGGTATAGTGCTTTCAGTGTGGGGGGCCAAATCTTAAGAGGAATTTCCCACAGCTCCAGCAGACACAGGAGAACCGTTGTTATGTGTGTGGCAAGGTGGGCCATTATGCTAGAGAATGTAGGGTGACCGGGAGACCGACAGTGACGGCCAATTCCAACACTGTCAATCGTGGACCCACAAATTCCACAAGGAGCGGTAATGTTAGCAACAACAACACTAGTGGTGGAAGACCAAAAGTACCCTCTCGGGTATTTGCTATGAGTGGTTCAGAAGCAGTTGCCTCCAACGATTTGATACGGGGTAAGTGTTTGATTGCTGATAAACTACTAGATGTACTTTATGATTCAGGTGCCACGCATTCTTTCATATCTCATGCATGTGTGGAGAGGTTGGGGTTATGTGCGACGGAGTTACCATATGATATGGTGGTGTCTACTCCGACGAGCGAGCCTGTAACCACCTCTCGGGTGTGTTTGAAGTGTCCTATAATTGTTGAGGGTCGATCTTTTATGGCGGATTTGATTTGCCTACCTTTAGCTCATCTAGATGTGATCTTGGGGATGGATTGGTTATCTACTAACCATATCTTTCTAGACTGCAAGGAGAAGATGCTAGTGTTTGGTGGAGATGTAGTTCCAAGTAAATCTTTGAAAGGGGATGCGGCCAACGAAGGAACGAGGGATGTTCGAACTTACATGGTGTTGTTCTCTATGTATGTGGAAGAGGACGCTGAAGTTAGTAGTATACCGGTGGTGGCAGAATTTCCAGAAGTTTTTCCTGATGATATTTGTGAATTACCACCTGAGAGAGAAGTGGAATTCATTATTGACTTGGTGCCTGGGGCGAATCCAGTGTCGATCGCGCCTTATAGAATGTCTCCGGTAGAACTAGCAGAGGTGAAGGCACAAGTGCAGGATCTTTTGAGCAAACAATTTGTTCGTCCAAGCGCATCACCGTGGGGAGCGCCGGTCTTGTTGGTTAAAAAGAAGGATGGAAGTATGAGAATGTGCATACACTACCGGCAGTTAAACAAGGTCACTATCAAGAACAAATATCCCCTACCAAGGATAGATGATTTGATTGACCAATTGAGGGGAGCGACGGTATTTTCGAAGATCGATCTGTGATCTGGGTATCATCAAATTCGAGTTAAGAAGGAAGATATCCCAAAGACTGCGTTTCGGACTCGGTATGGGCACTACGAGTATTTAGTCATGCCATTTGGAGTGACTAATGCTCCGGCTATTTTCATGGATTATATGAACCGTATATTCCATGATTACTTGGATCAGTTCGTGGTTGTGTTCATTGATGATATCCTAGTGTATTCAAGGAATAAGGAGGAGCATGAGAAGCACTTGAGGATTGTGTTGCATATCCTGAGGGATAGGAAGTTGTTCGCCAAATTGTCGAAATGTGACTTTTGGTTGGAGAAAGTGCAGTTCTTGGGGCACGTGATTTCTAAGGACGGGGTTGCGGTGGATTCGAACAAGGTGGAGTCGGTTATGGAGTGGCAACAACCGACAACTCCAACGGAGGTTCGAAGCTTCTTGGGGTTGGCTGGCTATTATAGAAAGTTCATTGAGGGATTTTCCAAATTGGCATTGCCCCTAACTAAGTTGACTCGTAAGAATGAGAAGTTTGTCTGGAATGAGAAGTGTGAGCAAAGTTTCCAAGAGTTGAAGAGGCGGTTGACGACAACTCCGGTGTTAATTTTACCCGACCCTAAGCGACCATTTGAAGTGTATTGCGACGCAAGCGGGCACGGCCTGGGGTGTGTGTTGATGCAAGAGGGAAGAGTAGTGGCTTATGCTTCACGTCAATTACGTCCTCATGAAGTTAACTACCCAACCCATGACTTGGAACTAGCAGCGGTGGTCTTTGCTTTAAAGATTTGGAGGCATTATTTGTACGGTACTCGTTTTGAAGTTTTCAGTGATCACAAGAGTCTCAAATACTTGTTCGATCAGAAGGAACTCAATATGAGACAACGAAGATGGATGGAGTTCCTCAAGGATTATGATTTTGGTCTTTCTTACCATCCGGGAAAGGCTAATGTAGTAGCCGATGCGCTAAGCCGAAAGTCCTTACATGTTTCGACTATGATGAGTTTGGAGCAGAGATTGATAGAGGAGTTCCGAGATCTGAATCTAGCAATCGAGATGCGACCCAAGAGCTTATTTGTGGGAGCATTACAGATCACCAATGAATTCGTAGATCACATACGCAAGGCTCAAGAGGATGACCTGCTTTTGCAAGGCAAGGTAATAGTGTAATGGGGGATAAGGATGTGGAGTTTGAGAAGGACACAACCGGGTTAATTAGATTCAAGGGGAGGATATGTGTGCCATCTTTAGATGATTTGAATGTTAAGATCTTGGAAGAAGCGCATAAAAGTCGTCTTAGTTTCCACCCAGGAATGACTAAGATGTACCAAGATTTGAAGAGAAGTTTTTGGTGGCATGGCATGAAGAAAGATGTAGCTGAATATGTAGCAAGATGTTTGACATGTCAAAAGGCTAAGGCTGAGCACCAGCGACCATCAGGAGAATTGAAGCCATTGGAAATTCCGGAATGGAAATGGGAGAGCATATCTATGGATTTTGTATCTAGTTTACCCAAGACTAGTCGTGGACATGATGTTGTGTGGGTCATAGTAGAATCGACTCACCAAATCTGCTCATTTTATTCCGGTGAATATGAAGTATAGAATGTAGAAGCTAGTGGAGTTGTACATCAAGGGAGTAGTAAGGTTGCATGGAATTCCTTCTAGTATTGTATTAGATAGGGATCCGAGGTTCACTTCGCGATTTTGGACAAGTCTACATGAAGCCTTGGGGACAAAGCTAAAGCTTAGTTCAGCTTATCATCCTCAAACAGATGGTCCAGACTGAACGAACCATTCAGACTCTAGAAGATCTACTTCGGGCGTGTATTATAGAGCAACAAGGTAGCTGGATGGATTGTTTGCCATTGATTGAGTTTACTTACAACAATAGCTACCAAGCCAGTATTGGTATGGCTCCTTTTGAAGCTTTATATGGACGAAAGTGCAAAACTCCTATTTGTTGGTACGATGATGGAGAAGCAATACTTCTTGGACCTGAAATGCTACAACAGATTAACGAACAAGTGAAATTGATTCGAGAGAAGATAAAAGCATCTCAGGATAGGCAGAAGAGTTATTATTGTAGAAGGAGGAAGCCACTAGATTTTCAGGAAGGGGAACATGTGTTTTTGAAGGTTTCTCCTGTAACCGGGGTTGGAAGAGCTCTCAAATCTAGGAAGTTGACGCCCAAGTACCTGGGTCCGTATCAGATTTTGAAGAAGGTTGGGCCTGTAGCTTATCATATCGCCTTACCTCCGAGTTTATCGAATTTGCATCCTGTGTTTCATGTCTCAAAAAAGAGAGAGATCTGAATCTATCATCCG
>NC_041015.1:32355362-32419553 GCF_004193775.1 Glycine soja | reverse complement strand
AATTAAAAGTTATGACCATTTGAATTGCTCAAGAGCTTCCATTGTTCAATTTCGAGTGTCTCGATATATTATGAGGCTGAATCGGACCTACGTGTGAAAAGTTATCACCATTTGAATTTCTCGAGAGCTTCCGCTGTTCATTTTCGAGCGTCTCGATATATTATGCGCCTGAATCTGACCTCCGTGTGAAAAGTTATGACCATTTGAATTTCTCGAGAGCTTCCGATGTTCAATTTCGAGCGTCTTTATATATTATGCGACTGAATCGGACCTCATTGTGAAAAGTTATGACCATTTTAATTTCTCAAGAGCTTCCGTTATTCAATTTTGAGCGTCTCTAAATGTGATGCGCCTAAATCAGACATCCGAGTTAAAAGTTATGACCATTTGAATTTCTCGAGATCTTCCGTTGTTCAATTTCGTGCATCTCGATATATTATGCGCCTGAATCAGACCTCCGAGTGAAAAGTAATGATCATTTGAATTTCTCGAGAGCTACCGTTGTACAATTTTGCGCGTCTCGATATATTATGCGCCTGAATCTGACCTCCGTGTGAAAAGTTATGACCATTTGAATTTCTCGAGAGCTTCCGATGTTCAATTTCGAGCGCCTTTATATATTATGCGACTGAATCTGACCTCCTTGTGAAAAGTTATGACCATTTTAATTTCTCAAGAGCTTCCGTTGTTCAATTTTGAGCGTCTCTAAATGTGATGCGCCAAATCAGACATCCGAGTTAAAAGTTATGACCATTTGAATTTCTCGAGATCTTCCGTTGTTCAATTTCGTGCTTCTCGATATATTATGCGCCTGAATCGGACCTCCGAGTGAAAAGTAATGATCATTTGAATTTCTCGAGAGCTACCGTTGTACAATTTTGCGCGTCTCGATATATTATGCGCCTGAATCTGACCTCCGTGTGAAATGTTATGACCATTTGAATATCTCGAGAGCTTCCGTTGTTCAATTTCGAGCGTCTCTATATGTTATGCGCCTAAATTAGACATCCGACTTAAAAGTTATGACCATTTGAATTGCTCAAGAGCTTCCATTATTCAATTTCGAGTGTCTCGATATATTATGAGGCTGAATCGGACCTACGTGTGAAAAGTTATCACCATTTGAATTTCTCGAGAGCTTCCGCTATTCATTTTCGAGCGTCTCGATATATTATGCGCCTGAATCTGACCTCCGTGTGAAAAGTTATGACCATTTGAATTTCTCAAGAGCTTCGTGTGAAAAGTTATGACCATTTGAATTTCTCGAGAGCTTCCGATGTTCAATTTCGAGTGTCTCGATATATTATGAGGCTGAATCGGGCCTCCGTGTGAAAAGTTATCACCATTTGAATTTCTCGAGAGCTTCCGCTGTACAATTTCGAGAGTCTCGATATATTATGCGCCTGAATCGGACCTCCGAGTGTAAAGTTATCACCATTTGAATTTTTCGAGAGCTTCCGCTGATCATTTTCGAGCGTCTCGATATATTATGCGCCTGAATAGGACCCCCGAGTGAAAAGTTATGACCATTTGAATTTCTCTAGAGCTTCCGATGTTCAATTTCGAGCGTCTTTATATATTATGCGACTGAATCGGACCTCCTTGTGAAAAGTTATGACCATTTTAATTTCTCAAGAGCTTCCGTTGTTCAATTTTGAGCGTCTCTAAATGTGATGCGCCTAAATCAGACATCCGAGTTAAAAGTTATGACCATTTGAATTTCTCGATATCTTCCGTTGTTCAATTTCGTGCTTCTCGATATATTATGCGCCTGAATCGGACCTCCGAGTGAAAAGTAATGATCATTTGAATTTCTCGAGAGCTACCGTTGTACAATTTTGCGCGTCTCGATATATTATGCGCCTGAATCTGACCTCCGTGTGAAATGTTATGACCATTTGAATATCTCGAGAGCTTCCGTTGTTCAATTTCGAGCGTCTCTATATGTGATGCGCCTAAATTTGACATCCGAGTTAAAAGTTATGACCTTTTGAATTTCTCGAGAGATTCCGATGTTCAATTTCGAGCGTCTCGATATTTTATGCGCCTGAATCTCACCTCCGTGTGAAAAGTTATGACCATTTGAATTTCTCGAGAGCTTCCGTTGTTCAATTTTGAGCGTCTCGATATATTATGCGCCTGAATCTGACATCCGAATTAAAAGTTATGACCATTTGAATTGCTCAAGAGCTTCCATTGTTCAATTTCGAGTGTCTCGATATATTGTGAGGCTGAATCGGACCTCCGTGTGAAAAGTTATCACCATTTGAATTTCTCGAGAGTTTCCGCTGTTGATTTTCGAGCGTCTCGATATATTATGCGCCTTAATCTGACCTCCGTGTGAAAAGTTATGACCATTTGAATTTCTCGAGAGCTTCCGATGTTCAATTTCGAGCGTCTTTATATATTATGCGACTGAATCGGACCTCCTTGTGAAAAGTTATGACCATTTTAATTTCTCAAGAGCTTCCGTTGTTCAATTTTGAGCGTCTCTAAATGTGATGCGCCTAAATCAGACATCCGAGTTAAAAGTTATGACCATTTGAATTTCTCGAGATCTTCCGTTGTTCAATTTCGTGCTTCTCGATATATTATGCGCCTGAATCGGACCTCCGAGTGAAAAGTAATGATCATTTGAATTTCTCGAGAGCTACCGTTGTACAATTTTGCGCGTGTCGATATATTATGCGCCTGAATCCGACATCCGTGTGAAATGTTATGACCATTTGAATATCTCGAGAGCTTCCGTTGTTCAATTTCGAGCGTCTCTATATGTGATGCGCCTAAATTAGACATCCGAGTTAAAAGTTATGACCATTTGAATTTCTCGAGAGATTCCGATGTTCAATTTCGAGCGTCTCGATATTTTATGCGCCTGAATCTCACCTCCGTGTGAAAAGTTATGACCATTTGAATTTCTCGAGAGTTTTCGTTGTTCAATTTTGAGCGTCTCGATATATTATGCGCCTGAATCTGACATCCGAATTAAAAGTTATGACCATTTGAATTTCTCGAGAGCTTCCATTGTTCAATTTCGAGTGTCTCGATATATTATGAGGCTGAATCGGACCTCCGTGTGAAAAGTTATCACCATTTGAATTTCTCGAGAGCTTCCGCTGCTCATTTTCGAGCGTCTCGATATATTATGCGCCTTAATATGACCTCCGTGTGAAAAGTTATGACCATTTGAATTTCTCGAGAGCTTCCGATGTTCAATTTCGAGCGTCTTTATATATTATGCGACTGAATCGGACCTCCTTGTGAAAAGTTATGACCATTTTAATTTCTCAAGAGCTTCCGTTGTTCAATTTTGAGCGTCTCTAAATGTGATGCGCCTAAATCAGACATCCGAGTTAAAAGTTATGACCATTTGAATTTCTCGAGATCTTCCGTTGTTCAATTTCGTGCTTCTCGATATATTATGCGCCTGAATCGGACCTCCGAGTGAAAAGTAATGATCATTTGAATTTCACGAGAGCTACCGTTGTACAATTTTGCGCGTCTCGATATATTATGCGCCTGAATCTGACCTCCGTGTGAAATGTTATGACCATTTGAATTTCTCGAGAGCTTCCGTTGTTCAATTTCGAGCGTCTCTATATGTGACGCGCCTAAATTAGACATCCGAGTTAAAAGTTATGACCATTTGAATTTCTCGAGAGATTCCGATGTTCAATTTCGAGCGTCTCGATATTTTATGCGCCTGAATCTCAACTTCCTGTGAAAAGTTATGACCATTTGAATTTCTCGAGAGCTTCCGTTGTTCAATTTTGAGCGTCTCGATATATTATGCGCCTGAATCTAACATCCGAATTAAAAGCTATGACCATTTGAATTGCTCAAGAGCTTCCATTGTTCAATTTCGAGTGTCTCGATATAATATGAGGCTGAATCGGACCTCCGTGTGAAAAGTTATCACCATTTGAATTTCTCGAGAGCTTCCGCTGTTCATTTTCGAGCGTCTCGATATATATTATGCGACTGAATCGGACCTCCGAGTGAAAAGTAATGATCATTTGAATTTCTCGAGAGCTACCGTTGTACAATTTTGCGCGTCTCGATATATTATGCGCCTGAATCTGACCTCCGTGTGAAATGTTATGACCATTTGAATATCTCGAGAGCTTCCGTTGTTCAATTTCGAGCGTCTCTATATGTGATGCGCCTAAATTTGACATCCGAGTTAAAAGTTATGACCTTTTGAATTTCTCGAGAGATTCCGATGTTCAATTTCGAGCGTCTCGATATTTTATGCGCCTGAATCTCACCTCCGTGTGAAAAGTTATGACCATTTGAATTTCTCGAGAGCTTCCGTTGTTCAATTTTGAGCGTCTCGATATATTATGCGCCTGAATCTGACATCCGAATTAAAAGTTATGACCATTTGAATTGCTCAAGAGCTTCCATTGTTCAATTTCGAGTGTCTCGATATATTATGAGGCTGAATCGGACCTCCGTGTGAAAAGTTATCACCATTTGAATTTCTCGAGAGCTTCCGCTGTTCATTTTCGAGTGTCTCGATATATTATGCGCCTTAATCTGACCTCCGTGTGAAAAGTTATGACCATTTGAATTTCTCGAGAGCTTCCGATGTTCAATTTCGAGCGTCTTTATATATTATGCGACTGAATCGGACCTCCTTGTGAAAAGTTATGACCATTTTAATTTCTCAAGAGCTTCCGTTGTTCAATTTTGAGCGTCTCTAAATGTGATGCGCCTAAATCAGACATCCGAGTTAAAAGTTATGACCATTTGAATTTCTCGAGATCTTCCGTTGTTCAATTTTGAGCGTCTCGATATATTATGCGCCTGAATCTAACATCCGAATTAAAAGCTATGACCATTTGAATTGCTCAAGAGCTTCCATTGTTCAATTTCGAGTGTCTCGATATAATATGAGGCTGAATCGGACCTCCGTGTGAAAAGTTATCACCATTTGAATTTCTCGAGAGCTTCCGCTGTTCATTTTCGAGCGTCTCGATATATATTATGCGCCTAAATCGGACCTCCGTGTGAAAAGTTATCACCATTTGAATTTCTCGAGAGCTTCCGCTGTACAATTTCGAGAGTCTCGATATATTATGCGCCTGAATCGGACCTCCGAGTGTAAAGTTATCACCATTTGAATTTCTCGAGAGCTTCCGCTGATCATTTTCGAGCGTCTCGATATATTATGCGCCTGAATAGGACCCCCGAGTGAAAAGTTATGACCATTTAACTTTCTCGAGAGCTTCCGATGTTCAATTTCGAGCGTCTTTATAAATTATGCGACTGAATCGGACCTCCTTGTGAAAAGTTATGACCATTTTAATTTCTCAAGAGCTTCCGTTGTTCAATTTTGAGCGTCTCGATATATTATGCGCCTGAATCTAACATCCGAATTAAAAGCTATGACCATTTGAATTGCTCAAGAGCTTCCATTGTTCAATTTCGAGTGTCTCGATATAATATGAGGCTGAATCGGACCTCCGTGTGAAAAGTTATCACCATTTGAATTTCTCGAGAGCTTCCGCTGTTCATTTTCGAGCGTCTCGATATATTATGCGCCTTAATCTGACCTCCGTGTGAAAAGTTATGACCATTTGAATTTCTCGAGAGCTTCCGATGTTCAATTTCGAGCGTCTTTATATATTATGCGACTGAATCGGACCTCCTTGTGAAAAGTTATGACCATTTTAATTTCTCAAGAGCTTCCGTTGTTCAATTTTGAGCGTCTCTAAATGTGATGCGCCTAAATCAGACATCCGAGTTAAAAGTTATGACCATTTGAATTTCTCGAGATCTTTCGTTGTTCAATTTCGTGCTTCTCGATATATTATGCGCCTGAATCGGACCTCCGAGTGAAAAGTAATGATCATTTGAATTTCTCGAGAGCTACCGTTGTACAATTTTGCGCGTGTCGATATATTATGCGCCTGAATCTGACCTCCGTGTGAAATGTTATGACCATTTGAATTTCTTGAGAGCTTCCGTTGTTCAATTTCGAGCGTCTCTATATGTGATGCGCCTAAATTAGACATCCGAGTTAAAAGTTATGACCATTTGAATTCCTCAAGAGCTTCCATTGTTCAATTTCGAGTGTCTCGATATATTATCAGGCTGAATCGGACCTCCGTGTGAAAAGTTATCACCATTTGAATTTCTGGAGAGCTTCCGTTGTTCAATTTTGAGCGTCTCGATATATTATGCGCCTGAATCTGACATCCGAATTAAAAGTTATGACCATTTGAATTGCTCAAGAGCTTCCATTGTTCAATTTCGAGTGTCTCGATATATTATGACGCTGAATCGGACCTCCGTGTGAAAAGTTATCACCATTTGAATTTCTCGAGAGCTTCCGCTGTACAATTTCGAGAGTCTCGATATATTATGCGCCTGAATCGGACCTCCGAGTGTAAAGTTATCACCATTTGAATTTCTCGAGAGCTTCCGCTGATCATTTTCGAGCGTCTCGATATATTATGCGCCTGAATAGGACCCCCGAGTGAAAAGTTATGACCATTTAACTTTCTCGAGAGCTTCCGATGTTCAATTTCGAGCGTCTTTATAAATTATGCGACTGAATCGGACCTCCTTGTGAAAAGTTATGACCATTTTAATTTCTCAAGAGCTTCCGTTGTTCAATTTTGAGCGTCTCTAAATGTGATGCGCCTAAATCAGACATCCGAGTTAAAAGTTATGACCATTTGAATTTCTCGATATCTTCCGTTGTTCAATTTCGTGCTTCTCGATATATTATGCGCCTGAATCGGACCTCCGAGTGAAAAGTAATGATCATTTGAATTTCTCGAGAGCTACCGTTGTACAATTTTGCGCGTCTCGATATATTATGCGCCTGAATCTGACCTCCGTGTGAAATGTTATGACCATTTGAATTTCTCGAGAGCTTCCGTTGTTCAATTTCGAGCGTCTCTATATGTGATATGCCTAAATTAGACATCCGAGTTAAAAGTTATGACCATTTGAATTTCCCGAGAGATTCCGATGTTCAATTTCGAGCGTCTCGATATTTTATGCGCCTGAATCTCACCTCCGTGTGAAAAGTTATGACCATTTGAATTTCTCGAGAGCTTCCGTTGTTCAATTTTGAGCGTCTCGATATATTATGCGCCTGAATCTGACATCCGAATTAAAAATTATGACCATTTGAATTGCTCAAGAGCTTCCATTGTTCAATTTCGAGTGTCTCGATATATTATGAGGCTGAATCGGACCTCCGTGTGAAAACTTATCACCATTTGAATTTCTCGAGAACTTCCGCTGTTCATTTTCGAGCGTCTCGATATATTATGCGCCTAAATCTGACCTTCGTGTGAAAAGTTATGACCATTTGAATTTCTCGAGAGCTTCCGATGTTCAATTTCGAGCGTCTTTATATATTATGCGACTGAATCGGACCTCCTTGTGAAAAGTTATGACCATTTTAATTTCTCAAGAGCTTCCGTTGTTCAATTTTGAGCGTCTCTAAATGTGATGCGCCTAAATCAGACATCCGAGTTAAAAGTTATGACCATTTGAATTTCTCGATATCTTCCGTTGTTCAATTTCGTGCTTCTCGATATATTATGCGCCTGAATCGGACCTCCGAGTGAAAAGTAATGATCATTTGAATTTCTCGAGAGCTACCGTTGTACAATTTTGCGCGTCTCGATATATTATGCGCCTGAATCTGACCTCCGTGTGAAATGTTATGACCATTTGAATTTCTCGAGAGCTTCCGTTGTTCAATTTCGAGCGTCTCTATATGTGATATGCCTAAATTAGACATCCGAGTTAAAAGTTATGACCATTTGAATTTCCCGAGAGATTCCGATGTTCAATTTCGAGCGTCTCGATATTTTATGCGCCTGAATCTCACCTCCGTGTGAAAAGTTATGACCATTTGAATTTCTCGAGAGCTTCCGTTGTTCAATTTTGAGCGTCTCGATATATTATGCGCCTGAATCTGACATCCGAATTAAAAATTATGACCATTTGAATTGCTCAAGAGCTTCCATTGTTCAATTTCGAGTGTCTCGATATATTATGAGGCTGAATCGGACCTCCGTGTGAAAACTTATCACCATTTGAATTTCTCGAGAACTTCCGCTGTTCATTTTCGAGCGTCTCGATATATTATGCGCCTGAATCTGACCTTCGTGTGAAAAGTTATGACCATTTGAATTTCTCGAGAGCTTCCGATGTACAATTTCGAGCGTCTTTATATATTATTCGACTGAATCGGACCTCCTTGTGAAAAGTTATGACCATTTTAATTTCTCAAGAGCTTCGGTTGTTCAATTTTGAGCGTCTCTAAATGTGATGCGCCTAAATCAGACATCCGAGTTAAAAGTTATGACCATTTGAATTTCTCGATATCTTCCGTTGTTCAATTTCGTGCTTCTCGATATATTATGCGCCTGAATCGGACCTCCGAGTGAAAAGTAATGATCATTTGAATTTCACGAGAGCTACCGTTGTCCAATTTTGCGCGTCTCGATATATTATACGCCTGAATCTGACCTCCGTGTGAAATGTTATGACCATTTGAATTTCTCGAGAGCTTCCGTTGTTCAATTTCGAGCGTCTCTATATGTGATATGCCTAAATTAGACATCCGAGTTAAAAGTTATGACCATTTGAATTTCTCGAGAGATTCCGATGTTCAATTTCGAGCGTCTCGATATTTTATGCGCCTGAATCTCACCTCCGTGTGAAAAGTTATGACCATTTGAATTTCTCGAGAGCTTCCGATGTTCAATTTCGAGCGTCTTTATATATTATGCGACTGAATCGGACCTCCTTGTGAAAAGTTATGACCATTTTAATTTCTCAAGAGCTTCCGTTGTTCAATTTCTAGCGTCTCGATATATTATGCGCCTGAATTTGACATCCGAGTTAAAAGTTATAACCATTTTAATTGCTCAAGAGCTTCCGTTGTTCAATTTCTAGCGTCTCGATATATTATGCGCCTGAAATTGACATCCGAGTTAAAAGTTATGACCATTTGAATTGCTGAAGAGCTTCCATTGTTCAATTTCGAGTGTCTTGATATATTATGCGCCTGAATCGGACCTCCGAGTGAAAAGTTATCACCATTTGAATTTCTCGAGAGCTTCCGTTGTTCAATTTTGAGCGTCTCGATATATTACGCGCCTGAATCTGACATCCGAATTAAAAATTATGACCATTTGAATTGCTCAAGAGCTTCCATTGTTCAATTTCGAGTGACTCGATATATTATGAGGCTGAATCGGACCTCCGTGTGAAAACTTATCACCATTTGAATTTCTCGAGAACTTCCGCTGTTCATTTTCGAGCGTCTCGATATATTATGCGACTAAATCGGACCTCCTTGTGAAAAGTTATGACCATTTTAATTTCTCAAGAGCTTCCGTTGTTCAATTTTGAGCGTCTCTAAATGTGATGCGCCTAAATCAGATATCCGAGTTAAAAGTTATGACCATTTGAATTTCTCGAGAGCTTCCATTGTTCAATTTCGAGAGTCTCGATATATTATGCGCCTAAATCGGACCTCCGTGTGAAAAGTTATCACCATTTGAATTTCTCGAGAGCTTCTGCTATTCATTTTCGAGCGTCTCGATATATTATGCGCCTGAATCTGACCTTCGTGTGAAAAGTTATTACCATTTGAATTTCTCGAGAGCTTCCGATGTTCAATTTCGAGCGTCTTTATATATTATGCGACTGAATCGGACCTCCTTGTGAAAAGTTATGACCATTTTAATTTCTCAAGAGCTTCCGTTGTTCAATTTTGAGCGTCTCTAAATGTGATGCGCCTAAATCAGACATCCGAGTTAAAAGTTATGACCATTTGAATTTCTCGAGAGCTTCCATTGTTCAATTTCGAGAGTCTCGATATATTATGCGCCTGAATCGGACCTCCGAGTTTAAAGTTATCACCATTTGAATTTCTCGAGAGCTTCCGCTGATCATTTTCGAGTGTCTCGATATATTATGCGCCCGAATCGGACCCCCGAGTGAAAAGTTATGACCATTTGAATTTCTCGAGAGCTTCCGATGTTCAATTTCGAGCGTCTTTATATATTATGCTACTGAATCGGACCTCCTTGTGAAAAGTTATGACCATTTTAATTTCTCAAGAGCTTCCGTTGTTCAATTTTGAGCGTCTCTAAATGTGATGCGCCTAAAACAGACATCCGAGTTAAAAGTTATGACCATTTGAATTTCTCGATATCTTCCGTTGTTCAATTTCGTGCTTCTCGATATATTATGCGCCTGAATCGGACCTCCGAGTGAAAAGTAATGATCATTTGAATTTCTCGAGAGCTACCGTTGTACAATTTTGCGCGTCTCGATATATTATGCGCCTGAATCTGACCTCCGTGTGAAATGTTATGACCAATTGAATTTCTCGAGAGCTTCCGTTGTTCAATTTCGAGCGTCTCTATATGTGTTGCGCCTAAATTAGACATCCGAGTTAAAAGTTATGACCATTTGAATTTCTCGAGAGATTCCTATGTTCAATTTCGAGCGTCTCGATATTTTATGCGCCTGAATCTCACCTCCGTGTGAAAAGTTATGACCATTTGAATTTCTCGAGAGCTTCCGTTGTTCAATTTTGAGCGTCTCGATATATTATGCGCCTGAATCTGACATCCGAATTAAAAATTATGACCATTTGAATTGCTCAAGAGCTTCCATTGTTCAATTTCGAGTGTCTCGATATATTATGAGGCTGAATCGGACCTTCGTGTGAAAAGTTATCACCATTTGAATTTCTCGAGAGCTTCCGCTGTTCGTTTTCGAGCGTCTCGATATATTATGCGCCTTAATCTGACCTCCGTGTGAAAAGTTATGACCATTTGAATTTCTCGAGAGCTTCCGATGTTCAATTTCGAGCGTCTTTATATATTATGCGACTGAATCTGACCTCCTTGTGAAAAGTTATGACCATTTTAATTTCTCAAGAGCTTCCGTTGTTCAATTTTGAGCGTCTCTAAATGTGATGCGCCTAAATCAGACATCCGAGTTAAAAGTTATGACCATTTGAATTTCTCGAGATCTTCCGTTGTTCAATTTCGTGCTTCTCGATATATTATGCGCCTGAATCGGACCTCCGAGTGAAAAGTAATGATCATTTGAATTTCTCGAGAGCTACCGTTGTACAATTTTGCGCGTCTCGATATATTATGCGCCTGAATCTGACCTCCGTGTGAAATGTTATGACCATTTGAATTTCTCGAGAGCTTCCGTTGTTCAATTTCGAGCGTCTCTATGTGTGATGCGCCTAAATTAGACATCCGAGTTAAAAGTTATGACCATTTGAATTTCTCGAGAGATTCTGATGTTCAATTTCGAGCGTCTCGATATTTTATGCGCCTGAATCTCACCTCCGTGTGAAAAGGTATGACCATTTGAATTTCTCGAGAGCTTCCGTTGTTAAATTTTGAGCGTCTCGATATATTATGCGCCTGAATCTGACATCCGAATTAAAAGTTATGACCAGTTGAATTACTCAAGAGCTTCCATTGTTCAATTTCGAGTGTCTCGATATATTATGAGGCTGAATCGGACCTCTGTGTGAAAAGTTATCACCATTTGAATTTCTCGAGAGCTTCCGCTGATCATTTTCGAGCGTCTCGATATATTATGCGCCTGAATCTGACCTCCGTGTGAAAAGTTATGACCATTTGAATTTCTCGAGAGCTTCCGATGTTCAATTTCGAGCGTCTTTATATATTATGCGACTGAATCGGACCTCCTTGTGAAAAGTTATGACCATTTTAATTTCTCAAGAGCTTCCGTTGTTCAATTTTGAGCGTCTCTAAATGTGATGCGCCTAAATCAGACATCCGAGTTAAAAGTTATGACCATTTGAATTTCTCAAGAGCTTCCATTGTTCAATTTCGAGTGTCTCGATATATTATGCGCCTGAATCGGACCTCCGAGCGTAAAGTTATCACCATTTGAATTTCTCGAGACCTTCCGCTGATCATTTTCGAGCGTCTCGATATATTATGCGCCTGAATCGGACCCCCGAGTGAAAAGTTATGACCATTTGAATTTCTCGAGAGCTTCCGTTGTTCAATTTCGAGCGTCTCTATATGTGATGCGCCTAAATTAGACATCCGAGTTAAAAGTTATGACCATTTGAATTTCTCGAGAGATTCCGATGCTCAATTTCGAGCGTCTCGATATTTTATGCGCCTGAATCTCACCTCCATGTGAAAAGTTATGACCATTTGAATTTCTCGACAGCTTCCGTTGTTCAATTTTGAGCATCTCGATATATTATGCGCCTGAATCTGACATCCGAATTAAAAGTTATGACCATTTGAATTTCTCGAGAGCTTCCGTTGTTCAATTTTGAGCGTCTCGATATATTATGCGCCTGAATCTGACATCCGAATTAAAAGTTATGACCATTTGAATTTCTCAAGAGCTTCCATTATTCAATTTCGAATGTCTCGATATATTATGAGGCTGAATCGGACCTCCGTGTGAAAAGTTATCACCATTTGAATTTCTCGAGAGCTTCCGCTGTTTATTTTCGAGCGTCTCGATATATTATGCTCCAGAGTCTGACCTCCGTGTGAAACGTTATGACCATTTGAATTTCTCGAGAGCTTCCGATGTTCAATTTCGAGCGTCTTTATATATTATGCGACTGAATCGGACCTCCTTGTGAAAAGTTATGATCATTTTAATTTCTCAAGAGCTTCCGTTGTTCAATTTTGAGCGTCTCTAAATGTGATGCGCCTAAATCAGACATCCGAGTTAAAAGTTATGACCATTTGAATTTCTCGAGAGCTTCCATTGTTCAATTTCGAGTGTCTCGATATATTATGCGCCTGAATCGGTTCTCCGAGTGTAAAGTTATCACCATTTGAATTTCTCGAGAGCTTCCGCTGATCATTTTCGAGCGTCTCGATATATTATGCACCTGAATCGGACCCCCGAGTGAAAAGTTATGACCATTTGAATTTCTCGAGAGCTTCCGATGTTCAATTTCGAGCGTCTTTATATATTATGCGACTGAATCTGACCTCCTTGTGAAAAGTTATGACCATTTTAATTTCTCAAGAGCTTCCGTTGTTCAATTTTGAGCGTCTCTAAATGTGATGCGCCTAAATCAGACATCCGAGTTAAAAGTTATGACCATTTGAATTTCTCGAGATCTTCCGTTGTTCAATTTCGTGCTTCTCGATATATTATGCGCCTGAATCGGACCTCCGAGTGAAAAGTAATGATCATTTGAATTTCACGAGAGCTACCGTTGTACAATTTTGCGCGTCTCGATATATTATGCGCCTGAATCTGACCTCCGTGTGAAATGTTATGACCATTTGAATTTCTCGAGAGCTTCCGTTGTTCAATTTCGAGCGTCTCTATATGTGATGCGCCTAAATTAGACATCCGAGTTAAAAGTTATGACCATTTGAATTTCTCGAGAGATTCCGATGCTCAATTTCAAGCGTCTCGATATTTTATGCGCCTGAATCTCACCTCCATGTGAAAAGTTATGACCATTTGAATTTCTCGAGAGCTTCCGTTGTTCAATTTTGAGCATCTCGATATATTATGCGCCTGAATCTGACATCCGAATTAAAAGTTATGACCATTTGAATTGCTCAAGAGCTTCCATTGTTCAATTTTGAGTGTCTCAATATATTATGAGGCTGAATCGGACCTCTGTGTGAAAAGTTATCACCATTTGAATTTCTCGAGAGCTTCCGCTGATCATTTTCGAGCGTCTCGATATATTATGCGCCTGAATCTGACCTCCGTGTGAAAAGTTATGACCATTTGAATTTCTCGAGAGCTTCCGATGTTCAATTTCGAGCGTCTTTATATATTATGCGACTGAATCGGACCTCCTTGTGAAAAGTTATGACCATTTTAATTTCTCAAGAGCTTCCGTTGTTCAATTTTGAGCGTCTCTAAATGTGATGCGCCTAAATCAGAAATCCGAGTTAAAAGTTATGACCATTTGAATTTCTCAAGAGCTTCCATTGTTCAATTTCGAGTGTCTCGATATATTATGCGCCTGAATCGGACCTCCGAGTGTAAAGTTATCACCATTTGAATTTCTCGAGACCTTCCGCTGATCATTTTCGAGCGTCTCGATATATTATGCGCCTGAATCGGACCCCCGAGTGAAAAGTTATGACCATTTGAATTTCTCGAGAGCTTCCGAAGTTCAATTTCGAGCGTCTTTATATATTATGCGACTGAATCTGACCTCCTTGTGAAAAGTTATGACCATTTTAATTTCTCAAGAGCTTCCGTTGTTCAATTTTGAGCGTCTCTAAATGTGATGCGCCTAAATCAGACATCCGAGTTAAAAGTTATGACCATTTGAATTTCTCGAGATCTTCCGTTGTTCAATTCCGTGCTTCTCGATATATTATGCGCCTGAATCGGACCCCCGAGTGAAAAGTAATGATCATTTGAATTTCTCGAGAGCTACCGTTGTACAATTTTGCGCGTCTCGATATATTATGCGCCTTAATCTGACCTCCGTGTGAAATGTTATGACCATTTGAATTTCTCGAGAGCTTCCGTTGTTCAATTTCGAGCGTCTCTATATGTGATGCGCCTAAATTAGACATCCGAGTTAAAAGTTACGACCATTTGAATTTCTCGAGAGATTCCGATGTTCAATTTCGGGCGTCTCGATATTTTATGCGCCTGAATCTCACCTCCGTGTGAAAAGTTATGACCATTTGAATTTCTCGAGAGCTTCCGTTGTTCAATTTTGAGCGTCTCGATATATTATGCGCCTGAATCTTACATCCGAATTAAAAGTTATGACCATTTGAATCTCTCAAGAGCTTCCATTGTTCAGTTTCGAGTGTCTCGATATATTATGAGGCTGAATCGGACCTCCGTGTGAAAACTTATCACCATTTGAATTTCTCGAGACCTTCCGCTGATCATTTTCGAGCGTCTCGATATATTATGCGCCTGAATCGGACCCCCGAGTGAAAAGTTATGACCATTTGAATTTCTCGAGAGCTTCCGAAGTTGAATTTCGAGCGTCTTTATATATTATGCGACTGAATCTGACCTCCTTGTGAAAAGTTATGACCATTTTAATTTCTCAAGAGCTTCCGTTGTTCAATTTTGAGCGTCTCTAAATGTGATGCGCCTAAATCAGACATCCGAGTTAAAAGTTATGACCATTTGAATTTCTCGAGATCTTCCGTTGTTCAATTTCGTGCTTCTCGATATATTATGCGCCTGAATCGGACCCCCGAGTGAAAAGTAATGATCATTTGAATTTCTCGAGAGCTTCCGTTGTTCAATTTCGAGCGTCTCTATATGTGATGCGCCTAAATCAGACATCCGAGTTAAAAGTTATGACCATTTGAATTTCTCAAGAGCTTCCATTATTCAATTTCGAATGTCTCGATATATTATGAGGCTGAATCGGACCTCCGTGTGAAAAGTTATCACCATTTGAATTTCTCGAGAGCTTCCGCTGTTTATTTTCGAGCGTCTCGATATATTATGCTCCAGAGTCTGACCTCCGTGTGAAACGTTATGATGAGAATCATGAAACTGGCCAAATACAGGCTAAAGGCCCAAGTGGAGAAGAACGAAGGCCCAAGTGGAGAAGGACAAAGCCCCCGAGTGGAGAAGGATGAAGGCCCAAGTGGAGAAGGATGAAGGCCCAGAGGCAGAGACACTATCAAGACTATTAATTGTTGCTGAAGGCCCAAGTTAAATATATTTTTTAGTTATAATTTTTATTTATTGTAATTTTGGCCCAAACTATTTAGAAGGCCCATGTCTATTTTTATCTTTTAGTTCAGATACACTATAAGTATTGGTTTTTGTTTTGAATAAAGAGAACTTTTGGACATATTCATAAAAATTTGGTGAGAGTTTCTCTCTGGGTTCCTTGTTGAACCAATTATCAGACTTATCAAGGTAATCCTTGTGGCGTCTACCCAGACTTATCTTCCTTAACCGGAAGTGGCGTCTACCCAGACTTATCTTCCTTAACCGGAAGTGGCGTCTACCCTGACTTATCTTCCTTCACCGGAAGTGGCGTCATCCAAATCTTCGTAGCCTGTATCAAACGATCCGCTCCTACTCAGGTTCACATCACGTTATGACCATTTGAATTTCTCGAGAGCTTCCGATGTTCAATTTCGAGCGTCTTTATATATTATGCGACTGAATCGGACCTCCTTTTGAAAAGTTATGACCATTTTAATTTCTCAAGAGCTTCCGTTTTTCAATTTTGAGCGTCTCTAAATGTGGTGCGCCTAAATCAGACATCCGAGTTAAAAGTTATGACCATTTGAATTTCTCGAGAGCTTCCACTGTTCATTTTCGAGCGTCTCGATATATTATGCTCCTGAATCTGACCTCCGTGTGAAAAGTTATGACCATTTGAATTTCTCGAGAGCTTCCGATGTTCAATTTCGAGCGTCTTTATATATTATGCGACTGAATCGGACCTCCTTGTGAAAAGTTATGATCATTTTAATTTCTCAAGAGCTTCCGTTGTTCAATTTTGAGCGTCTCTAAATGAGATGCGCCTAAATCAGACATCCGAGTTAAAAGTTATGACCATTTGAATTTCTCGAGAGCTTCCATTGTTCAATTTCGAGTGTCTCGATATATTATGCGCCTGAATCGGTTCTCCGAGTGTAAAGTTATCACCATTTGAATTTCTCGAGAGCTTCCGCTGATCATTTTCGAGCGTCTCGATATATTATGCGCCTGAATCGGACCCCCGAGTGAAAAGTTATGACCATTTGAATTTCTCGAGAGCTTCCGATGTTCAATTTCGAGCGTCTTTATATATTATGCGACTGAATCTGACCTCCTTGTGAAAAGTTATGACCATTTTAATTTCTCAAGAGCTTCCGTTGTTCAATTTTGAGCGTCTCTAAATGTGATGCGCCTAAATCAGACATCCGAGTTAAAAGTTATGACCATTTGAATTTCTCGAGATCTTCCGTTGTTCAATTTCGTGCTTCTCGATATATTATGCGCCTGAATCGGAGCTCCGAGTGAAAAGTAATGATCATTTGAATTTCACGAGAGCTACCGTTGTACAATTTTGCGCGTCTCGATATTTTATGCGCCTGAATCTGACCTCCGTGTGAAATGTTATGACCATTTGAATTTCTCGAGAGCTTCCGTTGTTCAATTTCGAGCGTCTCTATATGTGATGCGCCTAAATTAGACATCCGAGTTAAAAGTTATGACCATTTGAATTTCTCGAGAGATTCCGATGCTCAATTTCGAGCGTCTCGATATTTTATGCGCCTGAATCTCACCTCCATGTGAAAAGTTATGACCATTTGAATTTCTCGAGAGCTTCCGTTGTTCAATTTTGAGCATCTCGATATATTATGCGCCTGAATCTGACATCCGAATTAAAAGTTATGACCATTTGAATTTCTCGAGAGCTTCCGTTCAATTTTGAGCGTCTCGATATATTATGCGCCTGAATCTGACATCCGAATTAAAAGTTATGACCATTTGAATTTCTCAAGAGCTTCCATTATTCAATTTCGAATGTCTCGATATATTATGAGGCTGAATCGGACCTCCGTGTGAAAAGTTATCACCATTTGAATTTCTCGAGAGCTTCCGCTGTTTATTTTCGAGCGTCTCGATATATTATGCTCCAGAGTCTGACCTCCGTGTGAAACGTTATGACCATTTGAATTTCTCGAGAGCTTCCGATGTTCAATTTCGAGCGTCTTTATATATTATGCGACTGAATCGGACCTCCTTGTGAAAAGTTATGACCATTTTAATTTCTCAAGAGCTTCCGTTGTTCAATTTTGAGCGTCTCTAAATGTGATGCGCCTAAATCAGACATCCGAGTTAAAAGTTATGACCATTTGAATTTCTCGAGAGCTTCCGTTGTTCAATTTCGTGCTTCTCGATATATTATGCGCCTGAATCGGTTCTCCGAGTGAAAAGTAATGATCATTTGAATTTCTCGAGAGCTACCGTTGTACAATTTTGCGCGTCTCGATATATTATGCGCCTGAATCTGACCTCCGTGTGAAATGTTATGACCATTTGAATATCTCGAGAGCTTCCGTTGTTCAATTTCGAGCGTCTCTATATGTGATGCGCCTAAATTAGACATCCGAGTTAAAAGTTATGACCATTTGAATTTCTCGAGAGATTCCGATGTTCAATTTCGAGCGTCTCGATATTTTATGCGACTGAATCTCACCTCCGTGTGAAAAGTTATGACCATTTGAATTTCTTGAGAGCTTCCGTTGTTCAATTTTGAGCGTCTCGATATATTATGCACCTGAATCTGACATCCAAAGTAAAAGTTATGACCATTTGAATTGCTCAAGAGCTTCCATTGTTCAATTTCGAGTGTCTCGATATATTATGAGGCTGAATCGGACCTCCACGTGAAAAGTTATCACCATTTGAATTTATCGAGAGCTTCCGCTGTTCATTTTCGAGCGTCTCGATATATTATGCGCCTGAATCTGACCTCTGTGTGAAAAGTTATGACCATTTGAATTTCTCGAGAGCTTCCGATGTTCAATTTCGAACGTCTTTATATATTATGCGACTGAATCGGACCGCCTTTTGAAAAGTTATGACCATTTTAATTTCTCAAGAGCTTCCGTTGTTCAATTTTGAGCGTCTCTAAATGTGATGCGCCTAAATCAGACATCTGAGTTAAAAGTTATGACCATTTGAATTTCTCGAGATCTTCCGTTGTTCAATTTCGTGCTTCTCGATATATTATGCGCCGGAATCGGACCTCCGAGTGAAAAGTAACGATCATTTGAATTTCACGAGAGCTACCGTTGTACAATTTTGCGCGTCTCGATATATTATGCGCCTGAATCTGACCTCCGTGTGAAATGTTATGACCATTTGAATTTCTCCAGAGCTTCCGTTGTTCAATTTCGAGCGTCTCTATATGTGATGCGCCTAAATTAGACATCCAAGTTAAAAGTTATGACCATTTGAATTTCTCGAGAGATTCCGATGTTCAATTTCGAGCGTCTCAATATTTTATGCGCCTGAATCTCACCACCATGTGAAAAGTTATGACCATTTGAATTTCTCGAGAGCTTCCGTTGTTCAATTTTGAGCGTCTCGATATATTATGCGCCTGAATCTGACATCCGAATTAAAAGTTATGACCATTTGAATTGCTCAAGAGCTTCCATTGTTCAATTTCGAGTGTCTCGATATATTATGAGGCTGAATCGGACCTACGTGTGAAAAGTTATCACCATTTGAATTTCTCGAGAGCTTCCGCTGTTCATTTTCGAGCGTCTCGATATATTATGCGTCTGAATCTGACCTCCGTGTGAAAAGTTATGACCATTTGAATTTCTCGAGAGCTTCCGATGTTCAATTTCGAGCGTCTTTATATATTATGCGACTGAATCGGACCTCCTTTTGAAAAGTTATGACCATTTTAATTTCTCAAGAGCTTCCGTTGTTCAATTTTGAGCGTCTCTAAATGTGGTGCGCCTAAATCAGACATCCGACTTAAAAGTTATGACCATTTGAATTTCTCGAGATCTTCCGTTGTTCATTTTCGAGCGTCTCGATATATTATGCGCCTGAATCGGACCCCCGAGTGAAAAGTTATGACCATTTGAATTTCTCGAGAGCTTTCGATGTTCAATTCCGAGCGTGTCGATATATTATGCGCCTGAATTTGAACCCCGTGTGAAAAGTTATGACCATTTAAATTTCTCGAGAGCTTCCGATGTTCAATTTCGAGCGTCTGGATATATTATGCGCCTGGATCTGACCCCCGTGTGAAAAGTTATGACCATTTGAATTTCGCGAGAGCTTCTGATGTTCAATTTCGAGCGTCTTGATATATTATGCGACTGAATCTGACCTCCTTGTGAAAAGTTATGACCATTTTAATTGCTCAAGAGCTTCCGTTGTTCAATTTCTAGCGTCTCGATATATTATGCGCCTGAATTTGACATCCGAGTTAAAAGTTATAACCATTTAAATTGCTCAAGAGCTTCCGTTGTTCAATTTCTAGCGTCTCGATATATTATGCGCCTGAAATTGACATCCGAGTTAAAAGTTATGACCATTTGAATTGCTGAAGAGCTTCCATTGTTCAATTTCGAGTGTCTCGATATATTATGATGAGAATCCTGAAATTGGCCAAATACAGGCTAAAGGCCCAAGTGGAGAAGGACGAAGGCCCAAGTGGAGAAGGACAAAGCCCCCGAGTGGAGAAGGATGAAGGCCCAAGTGGAGAAGGATGAAGGCCCAGAGGCAGAGACACTATTAAGACTATTAATTGTTGCTGAAGGCCCAAACTAATTTGAAGGCTCAAGTTAAATAAGTTTTTAGTTATAATTTATTTTTATTCTAATTTTGGCCCAAACTGTTTAGAAGGCCCATGTCTATTTTTATCTTTTTGTTCAGCTACACTATAAGTATTGGTTTTGGTTTTGAATAAAAAAACTTTTGGACATATTCATAAAAATTTGGTGAGAGTTTCTCTCTGGGTTCCTTGTTGAACCAATTATCAGACTTATCAAGGTAATCCTTGTGGCGTCTACCCTGACTTATCTTCCTTCACCGGAAGTGGCGTCATCCAAACCTCCGTAGCCTGTATCAAACGATCCACTCCTACTCAGGTTCACACCATCTGGTATCAGAGCTTCGGCTCTTGATACAGGTTCTATCCTATCCTATCCTATTTTTTTTTTCTTTGTAATTTGTCTAGGTTCGTGTTTTTGTCCTTGTTCTGTTATTTGCGTTCTTGTTTACATCTTGTTTCGTTTTTGTTTGCGTCTTGTGTTCTGTTATTTGCGTTCTTGTTCTTGTCACATCCTTGTTCTTGTTTCTTGTGTCTTTCACACTGTGTCAAAAAAAAATTGCAAAAAAAAATTTGAAAAACAAAAAGTGGGTGTTTGATCTTTGAACACGAAATTGAGGCATTTAGAGGTGTTTTTTTTGAAAGAAAATCGTGGAACAAATCCCCTTATCTAGATTCTCCTCTGAATTCTGAGCGTTTTGATATATAGTGGGCCTCAAACAGACAACCGTAGCAAAAGTTATGAGCATTTGAAGTTTAGTTGTCATATCTGTTATCTTATCTGTTATCCTATCTGTTATCTTATTTGTTATCATATCTGTTATCCAAATTAAATCTAATTTGTTATCCCAAATCTGATCTATTATCCAAATCAAATCAAATCAAAAAAATTTATCCAAATCAGATTTGTTATCCAAATCTAATCTGTTATCCAAATCAAATCCAATCTGCTATCCAAATCAAGTCCAAGTTGTTATCCCAAATCAAATCTGTTACTCTGATAATTCTATTGTCTTTCCTTTTATTTTATATTACCTTGTGTGTCTAATTCGATCCGTCCAGGAACTTAAGAGGGAGTGAGTGGTAAAAGGCAAGAGTGAAAACATCACACAAAAGCCTATATTGAGAGCATCAAACACGAGTGAACTACCATTAAAGAGAGAAACACGTGAGTAGAGTGTGGTGAGGTCCTGAATTTTTTTTTAATTTACTGCAAAATTCTTTGTTCCTTAATCATGGCAAGAGCTGGTGACAATGGTGGTGTATATCATCAACTGGATGAATCTCAACGCTTATTTCTGGACGCGTGGACTACACAAATGCAACGTTTGTTGACCAAATCTTCCTTGTTTACTCTTAAACCTCTATCCCCTAGAGAAGTGTGTGATGACCAAATCAGAATGAGAGAAAAGAGAGAACAAGAGAAGGAAAATAGTGAGGCACCACAAAGGAATATGAAAAAGAGTGATACACCCGAGGAAAAGAGTGATACACATGAGAGAAAATTTAATTATTTTGCAGAGGCGAGTGAAGTGAGGAAAGTGTTACCTGCTCATGAACCACTCAATCTACAGTATTGCAAAGACAGTAAAATTTCTACTGATAATTCTAATGAGTTTACTATTTCTATTTCTCCTAGTGTTCAACCATTATTGCAGGAATTTAAAAATGTCTTTCCTAAGGAGATTCCTCATGGACTACCACCTTCAAGAGGCATAGAACATCAAGTTGATGTCCTCCCCGGAGCTTTATTGCCTAACAGGCCAACTTACAAAAGCAATCCCCAAGAGACTCAACGTAAGGATGCACATGCCAAAGTTGAGTATGTGAAAAGATTGTATGACCAAGTGAAGGTGCAAATTGCAAAGAAGAATGAAAGCTATGTCAAGCAAGCCCACAAGAAAAGGAAGGAAGTGGTACTTGAACCCGGTGATGATCCTGAACATTTGAGGACAAATGTTTTCCAAGAAGGAGGGAATGATGAGAATCCTGAAATTGGCCAAATACAGGCTAAAGGCCCAAGTGGAGAAGGACGAAGGCCCAAGTGGAGAAGGACAAAGCCCCCGAGTGGAGAAGGATGAAGGCCCAAGTGGAGAAGGATGAAGGCCCAGAGGCAGAGACACTATTAAGACTATTAATTGTTGCTGAAGGCCCAAACTAATTTGAAGGCTCAAGTTAAATAAGTTTTTAGTTATAATTTATTTTTATTCTAATTTTGGCCCAAACTGTTTAGAAGGCCCATGTCTATTTTTATCTTTTTGTTCAGCTACACTATAAGTATTGGTTTTGGTTTTGAATAAAAAAACTTTTGGACATATTCATAAAAATTTGGTGAGAGTTTCTCTCTGGGTTCCTTGTTGAACCAATTATCAGACTTATCAAGGTAATCCTTGTGGCGTCTACCCTGACTTATCTTCCTTCACCGGAAGTGGCGTCATCCAAAAACTCTACAGTCTGTATCAAGTGATCCGCCCCGTAAGATTCACATCATATTATGCGCCTGAATCGGACCTCCGAGTGAAAAGTTATCACCATTTGAATTTCTCTAGAGCTTCTGCTGTTCATTTTCGAGCGTCTCGATATATTATGCGCCTGAATCGGACCCCCGAGTGAAAAGTTATGACCATTTCAATTTCTCGAGAGCTTCCGATGTTCATTTTCGAGCGTCTCGATATATTATGCGCCTGAATCTGACCCCCGTGTGAAAAGTTATGACCATTTAAATTTCTCGAGAGCTTCCGATGTTCAATTTCGAGCGTCTGGATATATTATGCGCCTGGATCTGACCTCCATGTGAAAAGTTATGACCATTTGAATTTCTCGAGAGCTTCTGATGTTCAATTTCGACCGTCTTGATATATTATGCGACTGAATCTGACCTCCTTGTGAAAAGTTATGACCATTTTAATTGCTCAAGAGCTTCCGTTGTTCAATTTCTAGCATCTCGATATATTATGCGCCTGAATCTGACATCCGAATTAAAAGTTATGACCATTTGAATTGCTCAAGAGCTTCCGTTGTTCAATTTCTAGCGTCTCGATATATTATGCGCCTGAATCTGACATCCGAATTAAAAGTTATGACCATTTGAATTGCTCAAGAGCTTCCATTGTTCAATTTCGAGTGTCTCGATATATTATGAGGCTGAATCGGACCTCCGAGTGAAAAGTTATCACCATTTGAATTTCTCGAGAGCTTCCGCTGTTCATTTTCAAGCGTCTCGATATATTATGCGCCTGAATCGGACCGCCGAGTGAAAAGTTATCACCATTAGAATTTCTCGAGAGCTTCCGCTGTTCATTTTCGAGCGTCTCGATATATTATGCGCCTGAATCTGACCTCTGTGTGAAAAGTTATGACCATTTGAATTTCTCGAGAGCTTCCGATGTTCAATTTCGAACGTCTTTATATATTATGCGACTGAATCGGACCGCCTTGTGAAAAGTTATGACCATTTTAATTTCTCAAGAGCTTCCGTTGTTCAATTTTGAGCGTCTCTAAATGTGATGCGCCTAAATCAGACATCTGAGTTAAAAGTTATGACCATTTGAATTTCTCGAGATCTTCCGTTGTTCAATTTCGTGCTTCTCGATATATTATGCGCCGGAATCGGACCTCCGAGTGCAAAGTAACGATCATTTGAATTTCACGAGAGCTACCGTTGTACAATTTTGCGCGTCTCGATATATTATGCGCCTGAATCTGACCTCCGTGTGAAATGTTATGACCATTTGAATTTCTCCAGAGCTTCCGTTGTTCAATTTCGAGCGTCTCTATATGTGATGCGCCTAAATTAGACATCCAAGTTAAAAGTTATGACCATTTGAATTTCTCGAGAGATTCCGATGTTCAATTTCGAGCGTCTCAATATTTTATGCGCCTGAATCTCACCACCATGTGAAAAGTTATGACCATTTGAATTTCTCGAGAGCTTCCGTTGTTCAATTTTGAGCGTCTCGATATATTATGCGCCTGAATCTGACATCCGAATTAAAAGTTATGACCATTTGAATTGCTCAAGAGCTTCCATTGTTCAATTTCGAGTGTCTCGATATGTTATGCACCTGAATCTGACATCCAAAGTAAAAGTTATGACCATTTGAATTGCTCAAGAGCTTCCATTGTTCAATTTCGAGTGTCTCGATATATTATGAGGCTGAATCGGACCTCCACGTGAAAAGTTATCACCATTTGAATTTATCGAGAGCTTCCGCTGTTCATTTTCGAGCGTCTCGATATATTATGCGCCTGAATCTGACCTCTGTGTGAAAAGTTATGACCATTTGAATTTCTCGAGAGCTTCCGATGTTCAATTTCGAACGTCTTTATATATTATGCGACTGAATCGGACCGCCTTTTGAAAAGTTATGACCATTTTAATTTCTCAAGAGCTTCCGTTGTTCAATTTTGAGCGTCTCTAAATGTGATGCGCCTAAATCAGACATCTGAGTTAAAAGTTATGACCATTTGAATTTCTCGAGATCTTCCGTTGTTCAATTTCGTGCTTCTCGATATATTATGCGCCGGAATCGGACCTCCGAGTGAAAAGTAACGATCATTTGAATTTCACGAGAGCTACCGTTGTACAATTTTGCGCGTCTCGATATATTATGCGCCTGAATCTGACCTCCGTGTGAAATGTTATGACCATTTGAATTTCTCCAGAGCTTCCGTTGTTCAATTTCGAGCGTCTCTATATGTGATGCGCCTAAATTAGACATCCAAGTTAAAAGTTATGACCATTTGAATTTCTCGAGAGATTCCGATGTTCAATTTCGAGCGTCTCAATATTTTATGCGCCTGAATCTCACCACCATGTGAAAAGTTATGACCATTTGAATTTCTCGAGAGCTTCCGTTGTTCAATTTTGAGCGTCTCGATATATTATGCGCCTGAATCTGACATCCGAATTAAAAGTTATGACCATTTGAATTGCTCAAGAGCTTCCATTGTTCAATTTCGAGTGTCTCGATATATTATGAGGCTGAATCGGACCTACGTGTGAAAAGTTATCACCATTTGAATTTCTCGAGAGCTTCCGCTGTTCATTTTCGAGCGTCTCGATATATTATGCGTCTGAATCTGACCTCCGTGTGAAAAGTTATGACCATTTGAATTTCTCGAGAGCTTCCGATGTTCAATTTCGAGCGTCTTTATATATTATGCGACTGAATCGGACCTCCTTTTGAAAAGTTATGACCATTTTAATTTCTCAAGAGCTTCCGTTGTTCAATTTTGAGCGTCTCTAAATGTGGTGCGCCTAAATCAGACATCCGACTTAAAAGTTATGACCATTTGAATTTCTCGAGATCTTCCGTTGTTCATTTTCGAGCGTCTCGATATATTATGCGCCTGAATCGGACCCCCGAGTGAAAAGTTATGACCATTTGAATTTCTCGAGAGCTTTCGATGTTCAATTCCGAGCGTGTCGATATATTATGCGCCTGAATTTGAACCCCGTGTGAAAAGTTATGACCATTTAAATTTCTCGAGAGCTTCCGATGTTCAATTTCGAGCGTCTGGATATATTATGCGCCTGGATCTGACCCCCGTGTGAAAAGTTATGACCATTTGAATTTCGCGAGAGCTTCTGATGTTCAATTTCGAGCGTCTTGATATATTATGCGACTGAATCTGACCTCCTTGTGAAAAGTTATGACCATTTTAATTGCTCAAGAGCTTCCGTTGTTCAATTTCTAGCGTCTCGATATATTATGCGCCTGAATTTGACATCCGAGTTAAAAGTTATAACCATTTAAATTGCTCAAGAGCTTCCGTTGTTCAATTTCTAGCGTCTCGATATATTATGCGCCTGAAATTGACATCCGAGTTAAAAGTTATGACCATTTGAATTGCTGAAGAGCTTCCATTGTTCAATTTCGAGTGTCTCGATATATTATGATGAGAATCCTGAAATTGGCCAAATACAGGCTAAAGGCCCAAGTGGAGAAGGACGAAGGCCCAAGTGGAGAAGGACAAAGCCCCCGAGTGGAGAAGGATGAAGGCCCAAGTGGAGAAGGATGAAGGCCCAGAGGCAGAGACACTATTAAGACTATTAATTGTTGCTGAAGGCCCAAACTAATTTGAAGGCTCAAGTTAAATAAGTTTTTAGTTATAATTTATTTTTATTCTAATTTTGGCCCAAACTGTTTAGAAGGCCCATGTCTATTTTTATCTTTTTGTTCAGCTACACTATAAGTATTGGTTTTGGTTTTGAATAAAAAAACTTTTGGACATATTCATAAAAATTTGGTGAGAGTTTCTCTCTGGGTTCCTTGTTGAACCAATTATCAGACTTATCAAGGTAATCCTTGTGGCGTCTACCCTGACTTATCTTCCTTCACCGGAAGTGGCGTCATCCAAACCTCCGTAGCCTGTATCAAACGATCCACTCCTACTCAGGTTCACACCATCTGGTATCAGAGCTTCGGCTCTTGATACAGGTTCTATCCTATCCTATCCTATTTTTTTTTTCTTTGTAATTTGTCTAGGTTCGTGTTTTTGTCCTTGTTCTGTTATTTGCGTTCTTGTTTACATCTTGTTTCGTTTTTGTTTGCGTCTTGTGTTCTGTTATTTGCGTTCTTGTTCTTGTCACATCCTTGTTCTTGTTTCTTGTGTCTTTCACACTGTGTCAAAAAAAAATTGCAAAAAAAAATTTGAAAAACAAAAAGTGGGTGTTTGATCTTTGAACACGAAATTGAGGCATTTAGAGGTGTTTTTTTTGAAAGAAAATCGTGGAACAAATCCCCTTATCTAGATTCTCCTCTGAATTCTGAGCGTTTTGATATATAGTGGGCCTCAAACAGACAACCGTAGCAAAAGTTATGAGCATTTGAAGTTTAGTTGTCATATCTGTTATCTTATCTGTTATCCTATCTGTTATCTTATTTGTTATCATATCTGTTATCCAAATTAAATCTAATTTGTTATCCCAAATCTGATCTATTATCCAAATCAAATCAAATCAAAAAAATTTATCCAAATCAGATTTGTTATCCAAATCTAATCTGTTATCCAAATCAAATCCAATCTGCTATCCAAATCAAGTCCAAGTTGTTATCCCAAATCAAATCTGTTACTCTGATAATTCTATTGTCTTTCCTTTTATTTTATATTACCTTGTGTGTCTAATTCGATCCGTCCAGGAACTTAAGAGGGAGTGAGTGGTAAAAGGCAAGAGTGAAAACATCACACAAAAGCCTATATTGAGAGCATCAAACACGAGTGAACTACCATTAAAGAGAGAAACACGTGAGTAGAGTGTGGTGAGGTCCTGAATTTTTTTTTAATTTACTGCAAAATTCTTTGTTCCTTAATCATGGCAAGAGCTGGTGACAATGGTGGTGTATATCATCAACTGGATGAATCTCAACGCTTATTTCTGGACGCGTGGACTACACAAATGCAACGTTTGTTGACCAAATCTTCCTTGTTTACTCTTAAACCTCTATCCCCTAGAGAAGTGTGTGATGACCAAATCAGAATGAGAGAAAAGAGAGAACAAGAGAAGGAAAATAGTGAGGCACCACAAAGGAATATGAAAAAGAGTGATACACCCGAGGAAAAGAGTGATACACATGAGAGAAAATTTAATTATTTTGCAGAGGCGAGTGAAGTGAGGAAAGTGTTACCTGCTCATGAACCACTCAATCTACAGTATTGCAAAGACAGTAAAATTTCTACTGATAATTCTAATGAGTTTACTATTTCTATTTCTCCTAGTGTTCAACCATTATTGCAGGAATTTAAAAATGTCTTTCCTAAGGAGATTCCTCATGGACTACCACCTTCAAGAGGCATAGAACATCAAGTTGATGTCCTCCCCGGAGCTTTATTGCCTAACAGGCCAACTTACAAAAGCAATCCCCAAGAGACTCAACGTAAGGATGCACATGCCAAAGTTGAGTATGTGAAAAGATTGTATGACCAAGTGAAGGTGCAAATTGCAAAGAAGAATGAAAGCTATGTCAAGCAAGCCCACAAGAAAAGGAAGGAAGTGGTACTTGAACCCGGTGATGATCCTGAACATTTGAGGACAAATGTTTTCCAAGAAGGAGGGAATGATGAGAATCCTGAAATTGGCCAAATACAGGCTAAAGGCCCAAGTGGAGAAGGACGAAGGCCCAAGTGGAGAAGGACAAAGCCCCCGAGTGGAGAAGGATGAAGGCCCAAGTGGAGAAGGATGAAGGCCCAGAGGCAGAGACACTATTAAGACTATTAATTGTTGCTGAAGGCCCAAACTAATTTGAAGGCTCAAGTTAAATAAGTTTTTAGTTATAATTTATTTTTATTCTAATTTTGGCCCAAACTGTTTAGAAGGCCCATGTCTATTTTTATCTTTTTGTTCAGCTACACTATAAGTATTGGTTTTGGTTTTGAATAAAAAAACTTTTGGACATATTCATAAAAATTTGGTGAGAGTTTCTCTCTGGGTTCCTTGTTGAACCAATTATCAGACTTATCAAGGTAATCCTTGTGGCGTCTACCCTGACTTATCTTCCTTCACCGGAAGTGGCGTCATCCAAAAACTCTACAGTCTGTATCAAGTGATCCGCCCCGTAAGATTCACATCATATTATGCGCCTGAATCGGACCTCCGAGTGAAAAGTTATCACCATTTGAATTTCTCTAGAGCTTCTGCTGTTCATTTTCGAGCGTCTCGATATATTATGCGCCTGAATCGGACCCCCGAGTGAAAAGTTATGACCATTTCAATTTCTCGAGAGCTTCCGATGTTCATTTTCGAGCGTCTCGATATATTATGCGCCTGAATCTGACCCCCGTGTGAAAAGTTATGACCATTTAAATTTCTCGAGAGCTTCCGATGTTCAATTTCGAGCGTCTGGATATATTATGCGCCTGGATCTGACCTCCATGTGAAAAGTTATGACCATTTGAATTTCTCGAGAGCTTCTGATGTTCAATTTCGACCGTCTTGATATATTATGCGACTGAATCTGACCTCCTTGTGAAAAGTTATGACCATTTTAATTGCTCAAGAGCTTCCGTTGTTCAATTTCTAGCATCTCGATATATTATGCGCCTGAATCTGACATCCGAATTAAAAGTTATGACCATTTGAATTGCTCAAGAGCTTCCGTTGTTCAATTTCTAGCGTCTCGATATATTATGCGCCTGAATCTGACATCCGAATTAAAAGTTATGACCATTTGAATTGCTCAAGAGCTTCCATTGTTCAATTTCGAGTGTCTCGATATATTATGAGGCTGAATCGGACCTCCGAGTGAAAAGTTATCACCATTTGAATTTCTCGAGAGCTTCCGCTGTTCATTTTCAAGCGTCTCGATATATTATGCGCCTGAATCGGACCGCCGAGTGAAAAGTTATCACCATTAGAATTTCTCGAGAGCTTCCGCTGTTCATTTTCGAGCGTCTCGATATATTATGCGCCTGAATCTGACCTCTGTGTGAAAAGTTATGACCATTTGAATTTCTCGAGAGCTTCCGATGTTCAATTTCGAACGTCTTTATATATTATGCGACTGAATCGGACCGCCTTGTGAAAAGTTATGACCATTTTAATTTCTCAAGAGCTTCCGTTGTTCAATTTTGAGCGTCTCTAAATGTGATGCGCCTAAATCAGACATCTGAGTTAAAAGTTATGACCATTTGAATTTCTCGAGATCTTCCGTTGTTCAATTTCGTGCTTCTCGATATATTATGCGCCGGAATCGGACCTCCGAGTGCAAAGTAACGATCATTTGAATTTCACGAGAGCTACCGTTGTACAATTTTGCGCGTCTCGATATATTATGCGCCTGAATCTGACCTCCGTGTGAAATGTTATGACCATTTGAATTTCTCCAGAGCTTCCGTTGTTCAATTTCGAGCGTCTCTATATGTGATGCGCCTAAATTAGACATCCAAGTTAAAAGTTATGACCATTTGAATTTCTCGAGAGATTCCGATGTTCAATTTCGAGCGTCTCAATATTTTATGCGCCTGAATCTCACCACCATGTGAAAAGTTATGACCATTTGAATTTCTCGAGAGCTTCCGTTGTTCAATTTTGAGCGTCTCGATATATTATGCGCCTGAATCTGACATCCGAATTAAAAGTTATGACCATTTGAATTGCTCAAGAGCTTCCATTGTTCAATTTCGAGTGTCTCGATATGTTATGAGGCTGAATCGGACCTACGTGTGAAAAGTTATCACCATTTGAATTTCTCGAGAGCTTCCGCTGTTCATTTTCGAGCGTCTCGATATATTATGCGTCTGAATCTGACCTCCGTGTGAAAAGTTATGACCATTTGAATTTCTCGAGAGCTTCCGATGTTCAATTTCGAGCGTCTTTATATATTATGCGACTGAATCGGACCTCCTTTTGAAAAGTTATGACCATTTTAATTTCTCAAGAGCTTCCGTTGTTCAATTTTGAGCGTCTCTAAATGTGATGCGCCTAAATCAGACATCCGACTTAAAAGTTATGACCATTTGAATTTCTCGAGATCTTCCGTTGTTCATTTTCGAGCGTCTCGATATATTATGCGCCTGAATCGGACCCCCGAGTGAAAAGTTATGACCATTTGAATTTCTCGAGAGCTTTCGATGTTCAATTCCGAGCGTGTCGATATATTATGCGCCTGAATTTGAACCCCGTGTGAAAAGTTATGACCATTTAAATTTCTCGAGAGCTTCCGATGTTCAATTTCGAGCGTCTGGATATATTATGCGCCTGGATCTGACCCCCGTGTGAAACGTTATGACCATTTGAATTTCGCGAGAGCTTCTGATGTTCAATTTCGAGCGTCTTGATATATTATGCGACTGAATCTGACCTCCTTGTGAAAAGTTATGACCATTTTAATTGCTCAAGAGCTTCCGTTGTTCAATTTCTAGCGTCTCGATATATTATGCGCCTGAATTTGACATCCGAGTTAAAAGTTATAACCATTTTAATTGCTCAAGAGCTTCCGTTGTTCAATTTCTAGCGTCTCGATATATTATGCGCCTGAAATTGACATCCGAGTTAAAAGTTATGACCATTTGAATTGCTGAAGAGCTTCCATTGTTCAATTTCGAGTGTCTCGATATATTATGCGCCTGAATCGGACCTCCGAGTGAAAAGTTATCACCATTTGAATTTCTCTAGAGCTTCTGCTGTTCATTTTCGAGCGTCTCGATATATTATGCACCTGAATCGGACCCCCGAGTGAAAAGTTATGACCATTTCAATTTCTCGAGAGCTTCCGATGTTCATTTTCGAGCGTCTCGATATATTATGCGCCTGAATCTGACCCCCGTGTGAAAAGTTATGACCATTTAAATTTCTCGAGAGCTTCCGATGTTCAATTTCGAGCGTCTGGATATATTATGCGCCTGGATCTGACCTCCATGTTTTAGTTATGACCATTTGAATTTCTCGAGAGCTTCTGATGTTCAATTTCGACCGTCTTGATATATTATGCGACTGAATCTGACCTCCTTGTGAAAAGTTATGACCATTTTAATTGCTCAAGAGCTTCCGTTGTTCAATTTCTAGCATCTCGATATATTATGCGCCTGAATCTGACATCCGAATTAAAAGTTATGACCATTTGAATTGCTCAAGAGCTTCCGTTGTTCAATTTCTAGCGTCTCGATATATTATGCGCCTGAATCTGACATCCGAATTAAAAGTTATGACCATTTGAATTGCTCAAGAGCTTCCATTGTTCAATTTCGAGTGTCTCGATATATTATGAGGCTGAATCGGACCTCCGAGTGAAAAGTTATCACCATTTGAATTTCTCGAGAGCTTCCACTGTTCATTTTCAAGCGTCTCGATATATTATGCGCCTGAATCGGACCTCCGAGTGAAAAGTTATCACCATTAGAATTTCTCGAGAGCTTCCGCTGTTCATTTTCGAGCGTCTCGATATATTATGCGCCTGAATCGGACCCCCGAGTGAAAAGTTATGACCATTTGAATTTCTCGAGAGCTTCCGATGTTCAATTTCGAGTGTCTCGATATATTATGCGCCTGAATCGGACCTCCGAGTGAAAAGTTATCACCATTTGAATTTCTCTAGAGATTCTGCTGTTCATTTTCGAGCGTGTCGATATATTATGCGCCTGAATCGGACCCCCGAGTGAAAAGTTATGACCATTTCAATTTCTCGAGAGCTTCCGCTGTTCATTTTCGAGCGGCTCGATATATTATGCGCCTGAATCGGACCCCCGAGTGAAAAGTTATGACCATTTGAATTTCTCGAGAGCTTCCGATGTTCAATTTCGAGCGTCTTGATATATTATGCGACTGAATCTGACCTCCTTGTGAAAAGTTATGACAATTTTAATTGCTCAAGAGCTTCCGTTGTTCAATTTCTAGCGGCTCGATATATTATGCGCCTGAATCTGACATCCGAATTAAAAGTAATGACCATTTGAATTGCTCAAGAGCTTCCATTGTTCAATTTCGAGTGTCTCGATATATTATGAGGCTGAATCGGACCTCCGAGTGAAAAGTTATCACCATTTGAATTTCTCGAGAGCTTCCGATGTTCAATTTCGAGCGTCTCGATATATTATGCGCCTGAATCCGACCCCCGAGTGAAAAGTTATGACCATTTAAATTTCTCGAGAGCTTCCGATGTTCAATTTCGAGCGTTTGGATATATTATGCGAATGAATCTGACCTCCGTGTGAAATGTTATGACCGTTTGAATTTCTCGAGAGCTTCCGTTGTTCAATTTCGAGCGTCTCTATATGTGATGCGCCTAAATTAGACATCCGAGTTAAAAGTTATGACTATTTGAATTTCTCGAGAGATTCCAATGTTCAATTTCGAGCGTCTCGATATATTATGCGCCTGAATCTGACCCCCGTATGAAAAGTTATGACCATTTAAATTTCTCGAGAGCTTCCGATGTGCAATATCGAGCGTCTGGATATATTATGCGCCTGGATCTGACCTCCGTGTGAAAAGTTATGACCATTTGAATTTCTCGAGAGCTTCCGATGTTCAATTTCGAGCGTCTTGATATATTATGCGACTGAATCTGACCTCCTTGTGAAAAGTTATGACCATTTTAATTGCTCAAGAGCTTCCGTTGTTCAATTTCTAGCATCTCGATATATTATGCGCCTGAATCTGACATCCGAAATAAAAGTTATGACCATTTGAATTTCTCGAGAGCTTCCATTGTTCATTTGCGAGTGTCTCGATATATTATGAGGCTCAATCGGACCTCCGAGTGAAAAGTTATCACCATTTGCATTTCTCGAGAGCTTCCGCTGTTCAATTTCGAGTGTCTCGATATATTATGCTCCTGAATCGGACCTCCGAGTGAAAAGTTATCACCATTAGAATTTCTCGAGAGCTTCCGCTGTTCATTTTCGAGCGTCTCGATATATTATGCGCCTGAATCGGACCCCCGAGTGAAAAGTTATGACCATTTGAATTTCTCGAGAGCTTCCGATGTTCAATTTCGAGCGTCTTGATATATTATGCGATTGAATCTGACCTCCTTGTGAAAAGTTATGACAATTTTAATTGCTCAAGAGCTTCCGTTGTTCAATTTCTAGCGGCTCGATATATTATGCGCCTGAATCTGACCTCCGTGTGAAATGTTATGACCATTTGAATTTCTCGAGAGCTTCCGTTGTTCAATTTCGAGCGTCTCTATATGTGATGCGCCTAAATTAGACATCCGAGTTAAAAGTTATGACCATTTGAATTTCTCGAGAGATTCCAATGTTCAATTTCGAGCGTCTCGATATATTATGCGCCTGAATCTGACCCCCGTATGAAAAGTTATGACCATTTAAATTTCTCGAGAGCTTCCGATGTTCAATTTCGAGCGTCTGGATATATTATGCGCCTGGATCTGACCTCCGTGTGAAAAGTTATGACCATTTGAATTTCTCGAGAGCTTCCGATGTTCAATTTCGAGCGTCTTGATATATTATGCGACTGAATCTGACCTCCTTGTGAAAAGTTATGACCATTTTAATTGCTCAAGAGCTTCCGTTGTTTAATTTCTAGCATCTCGATATATTATGCGCCTGAATCTGACATCCGAATTAAAAGTGAAGACCATTTGAATTTCTCGAGAGCTTCCATTGTTCAATTCCGAGTGTCTCGATAGATTATGAGGCTCAATCGGACCTCCGAGTGAAATGTTATCACCATTTGCATTTCTCGAGAGCTTCCGCTGTTCAATTTCGAGTGTCTCGATATATTATGCGCCTGAATCGGACCTCCGAGTGAAAAGTTATCACCATTTGAATTTCTCGAGAGCTTCCGCTGTTCATTTTCGAGCGTCTCGATATATTATGCGCCTGAATCGGACCCCCGAGTGAAAAGTTATGACCATTTGAATTTCTCGAGAGCTTCCGATGTTCAATTTCGAGCGTCTTGATATATTATGCGACTGAATCTGACCTCCTTGTGAAAAGTTATGACAATTTTAATTGCTCAAGAGCTTCCGTTGTTCAATTTCTAGCGGCTCGATATATTATGCGCCTGAATCTGACCTCCGTGTGAAATGTTATGACCATTTGAATTTCTCGAGAGCTTCCGTTGTTCAATTTCGAGCGTCTCTATATGTGATGCGCCTAAATTAGACATCCGCGTTAAAAGTTATGACCATTTGAATTTCTCGAGAGATTCCAATGTTCAATTTCGAGCGTCTCGATATATTATGCGCCTGAATCTGACCCCCGTATGAAAAGTTATGACCATTTAAATTTCTCGAGAGCTTCCGATGTTCAATTTCGAGCGTCTGGATATATTATGCGCCTGGATCTGACCTCCGTGTGAAAAGTTATGACCATTTGAATTTCTCGAGAGCTTCCGATGTTCAATTTCGAGCGTCTTGATATATTATGCGACTGAATCTGACCTCCTTGTGAAAAGTTATGACCATTTTAATTGCTCAAGAGCTTCCGTTGTTTAATTTCTAGCATCTCGATATATTATGCGCCTGAATCTGACATCCGAATTAAAAGTTAAGACCATTTGAATTTCTCGAGAGCTTCCATTGTTCAATTCCGAGTGTCTCGATAGATTATGAGGCTCAATCGGACCTCCGAGTGAAAAGTTATCACCATTTGCATTTCTCGAGAGCTTCCGCTGTTCAATTTCGAGTGTCTCGATATATTATGCGCCTGAATCGGACCTCCGAGTGAAAAGTTATCACCATTTGAATTTCTCGAGAGCTTCCGCTGTTCATTTTCGAGCGTCTCGATATATTATGCGCCTGAATCGGACCCCCGAGTGAAAAGTTATGACCATTTGAATTTCTCGAGAGCTTCCGATGTTCAATTTCGAGCGTCTTGATATATTATGCGACTGAATCTGACCTCCTTGTGAAAAGTTATGACAATTTTAATTGCTCAAGAGCTTCCGTTGTTCAATTTCTAGCGGCTCGATATATTATGGGCCTGAATCTGACCTCCGTGTGAAATGTTATGACCATTTGAATTTCTCGAGAGCTTCCGTTGTTCAATTTCGAGCGTCTCTATATGTGATGCGCCTAAATTAGACATCCGAGTTAAAAGTTATGACCATTTGAATTTCTCGAGAGATTCCAATGTTCAATTTCGAGCGTCTCGATATATTATGCGCCTGAATCTGACCCCCGTATGAAAAGTTATGACCATTTAAATTTCTCGAGAGCTTCCGATGTTCAATTTCGAGCGTCTGGATATATTATGCGCCTGGATCTGACCTCCGTGTGAAAAGTTATGACCATTTGAATTTCTCGAGAGCTTCCGATGTTCAATTTCGAGCGTCTTGATATATTATGCGACTGAATCTGACCTCCTTGTGAAAAGTTATGACCATTTTAATTGCTCAAGAGCTTCCGTTGTTCAATTTCTAGCATCTCGATATATTATGCGCCTGAATCTGACATCCGAAATAAAAGTTATGACCATTTGAATTTCTCGAGAGCTTCCATTGTTCATTTGCGAGTGTCTCGATATATTATGAGGCTCAATCGGACCTCCGAGTGAAAAGTTATCACCATTTGCATTTCTCGAGAGCTTCCGCTGTTCAATTTCGAGTGTCTCGATATATTATGCTCCTGAATCGGACCTCCGAGTGAAAAGTTATCACCATTAGAATTTCTCGAGAGCTTCCGCTGTTCATTTTCGAGCGTCTCGATATATTATGCGCCTGAATCGGACCCCCGAGTGAAAAGTTATGACCATTTGAATTTCTCGAGAGCTTCCGATGTTCAATTTCGAGCGTCTTGATATATTATGCGACTGAATCTGACCTCCTTGTGAAAAGTTATGACAATTTTAATTGCTCAAGAGCTTCCGTTGTTCAATTTCTAGCGGCTCGATATATTATGCGCCTGAATCTGACCTCCGTGTGAAATGTTATGACCATTTGAATTTCTCGAGAGCTTCCGTTGTTCAATTTCGAGCGTCTCTATATGTGATGCGCCTAAATTAGACATCCGAGTTAAAAGTTATGACCATTTGAATTTCTCGAGAGATTCCAATGTTCAATTTCGAGCGTCTCGATATATTATGCGCCTGAATCTGACCCCCGTATGAAAAGTTATGACCATTTAAATTTCTCGAGAGCTTCCGATGTTCAATTTCGAGCGTCTGGATATATTATGCGCCTGGATCTGACCTCCGTGTGAAAAGTTATGACCATTTGAATTTCTCGAGAGCTTCCGATGTTCAATTTCGAGCGTCTTGATATATTATGCGACTGAATCTGACCTCCTTGTGAAAAGTTATGACCATTTTAATTGCTCAAGAGCTTCCGTTGTTTAATTTCTAGCATCTCGATATATTATGCGCCTGAATCTGACATCCGAATTAAAAGTTAAGACCATTTGAATTTCTCGAGAGCTTCCATTGTTCAATTCCGAGTGTCTCGATAGATTATGAGGCTCAATCGGACCTCCGAGTGAAATGTTATCACCATTTGCATTTCTCGAGAGCTTCCGCTGTTCAATTTCGAGTGTCTCGATATATTATGCGCCTGAATCGGACCTCCGAGTGAAAAGTTATCACCATTTGAATTTCTCGAGAGCTTCCGCTGTTCATTTTCGAGCGTCTCGATATATTATGCGCCTGAATCGGACCCCGAGTGAAAAGTTATGACCATTTGAATTTCTCGAGAGCTTCCGATGTTCAATTTCGAGCGTCTTGATATATTATGCGACTGAATCTGACCTCCTTGTGAAAAGTTATGACAATTTTAATTGCTCAAGAGCTTCCGTTGTTCAATTTCTAGCGGCTCGATATATTATGCGCCTGAATCTGACCTCCGTGTGAAATGTTATGACCATTTGAATTTCTCGAGAGCTTCCGTTGTTCAATTTCGAGCGTCTCTATATGTATGCGCCTAAATTAGACATCCGCGTTAAAAGTTATGACCATTTGAATTTCTCGAGAGATTCCAATGTTCAATTTCGAGCGTCTCGATATATTATGCGCCTGAATCTGACCCCGTATGAAAAGTTATGACCATTTAATTTCTCGAGAGCTTCCGATGTTCAATTTCGAGCGTCTGATATATTATGCGCCTGGATCTGACCTCCGTGTGAAAAGTTATGACCATTTGAATTTCTCGAGAGCTTCCGTGTTCAATTTCGAGCGTCTGATATATTATGCGCTGAATCTGACCTCCGTGTGAAAAGTTATGACCATTTGAATATCTCGAGAGCTTCCGTTGTTTAATTTCGAGCGTCTCGATATATTATGCGCCTGAATCTGACATCCGAATTAAAAGTTAAGACCATTTGAATTTCTCGAGAGCTTCCGTTGTTCAATTTCGAGCGTCTCGATATATTATGCGCCTGAATCGGACCTCCGAGTGAAAAGTTATGACCATTTGAATTTCTCGAGAGCTTCCGCTGTTCAATTTCGAGCGTCTCGATATATTATGCGCATGAATCTGACCTCCTTGTGAAAAGTTATGACCATTTGAATTTCTCGAGAGCTTCCGTTGTTCAATTTCGAGCGTCTCGATATATTATGCGCCTGAATCTGACATCCGAATTAAAAGTTATGACCATTTGAATTTCTCGAGAGCTTCCGTTGTTCAATTTCGAGCGTCTCGATATATTATGCGCCTGAATCGGACCTCCGAGTGAAAAGTTATGACCATTTGAATTTCTCGAGAGCTTCCGCTGTTCAATTTCGAGCGTCTCGATATATTATGCGCCTGAATCGGACCTCCGAGTGAAAAGTTATGACCATTTGAATTTCTCGAGAGCTTCCGTTGTTCAATTTCGAGCGTCTCGATATATTATGCGCCTGAATCTGACCTCCGTGTGAAAAGTTATGACCATTTGAATTTCTCGAGAGCTTCCGTTGTTCAATTTCGAGCGTCTCGATATATTATGCGCCTGAATCTGACATCCGAGTTAAAAGTTATGACCATTTGAATTTCTCGAGAGCTTCCGTGTTCAATTTCGAGCGTCTCGATATATTATGCGCCTGAATCTGACCTCCGTTGAAAAGTTATGACCATTTGAATTTCTCGAGAGCTTCCGTGTTCAATTTCGAGCGTCTCGATATATTATGCGCCTGAATCTGACCTCCGTGTGAAAAGTTATGACCATTTGAATTTCTCGAGAGCTTCCGTTGTTCAATTTCGAGCGTCTCGATATATTATGCGCTGAATCTGACCTCCGTGAAAAGTTATGACCATTTGAATTCTCGAGAGCTTCCGTTGTTCAATTTCGAGCGTCTCGATATATTATGCGCCTGAATCTGACATCCGAATTAAAAGTTATGACCATTTGAATTTCTCGAGAGCTTCCGTTGTTCAATTTCGAGCGTCTCGATATATTATGCGCCTGAATCTGACTCCGAGTTAAAAGTTATGACCATTTGAATTTCTCGAGAGCTTCCGTTGTTCAATTTCGAGCGTCTCGATATATTATGCGCCTGAATCGACCTCCGAGTGAAAAGTTATGACCATTTGAATTTCTCGAGAGCTTCCGTTGTTCAATTTCGAGCGTCTCGATATATTATGCGCCTGAATCGGACCTCCGAGTGAAAGTTATGACCATTTGAATTTCTCGAGAGCTTCCGTGTTCAATTTCGAGCGTCTCGATATATTATGCGCCTGAATCTGACCTCCTTGTCAAAAGTTATGACCATTTGAATTTCTCGAGAGCTTCCGCTGTTCAATTTCGAGCGTCTCGATATATTATGCGCCTGAATCGGACCTCCGAGTGAAAAGTTATGACCATTTGAATTTCTCGAGAGCTTCCGTGTTCAATTTCGAGCGTCTCGATATATTATGCGCCTGAATCGGACCTCCGAGTGAAAAGTTATGACCATTTGAATTTCTCGAGAGCTTCCGTTGTTCAATTTCGAGCGTCTCGATATATTATGCGCCTGAATCTGACCTCCTTGTCAAAAGTTATGACCATTTGAATTCTCGAGAGCTTCCGTTGTTCAATTTCGAGCGTCTCGATATATTATGCGCCTGAATCTGACCTCCGTGTAAAAGTTATGACCATTTGAATTTCTCGAGAGCTTCCGTTGTTCAATTTCGAGCGTCTCGATATATTATGCGCCTGAATCTGACATCCGAGTTAAAAGTTATGACCATTTGAATTTCTCGAGAGCTTCCGTGTTCAATTTCGAGCGTCTCGATATATTATGCGCCTGAATCTGACCTCCGTTGAAAAGTTATGACCATTTGAATTTCTCGAGAGCTTCCGTTGTTCAATTTCGAGCGTCTCGATATATTATGCGCCTGAATCTGACCTCCGTGTGAAAAGTTATGACCATTTGAATTTCTCGAGAGCTTCCGTTGTTCAATTTCGAGCGTCTCGATATATTATGCGCTGAATCTGACCTCCGTGTGAAAAGTTATGACCATTTGAATTTCTCGAGAGCTTCCGTTGTTTAATTTCGAGCGTCTCGATATATTATGCGCCTGAATCTGACATCCGAATTAAAAGTTATGACCATTTGAATTTCTCGAGAGCTTCCGTTGTTCAATTTCGAGCGTCTCGATATATTATGCGCCTGACTCGGACCTCCGAGTGAAAAGTTATGACCATTTGAATTTCTCGAGAGCTTCCGCTGTTCAATTTCGAGCGTCTCGATATATTATGCGCCTGAATCTGACATCCGAGTTAAAAGTTATGACCATTTGAATTTCTCGAGAGCTTCCGTGTTCAATTTCGAGCGTCTCGATATATTATGCGCTTGAATCTGACATCCGAGTTAAAAGTTATGACCATTTGAATTTCTCGAGAGCTTCCGTTGTTCAATTTCGAGCGTCTCGATATATTATGCGCATGAATCTGACCTCCTTGTCAAAAGTTATGACCATTTGAATTTCTCGAGAGCTTCCGTTGTTCAATTTCGAGCGTCTCGATATATTATGCGCCTGAATCTGACATCCGATTAAAGTTATGACCATTTGAATTTCTCGAGAGCTTCCGTTGTTCAATTTCGAGCGTCTCGATATATTATGCGCTGAATCGGACCTCCGAGTGAAAAGTTATGACCATTTGAATTTCTCGAGAGCTTCCGCTGTTCAATTTCGAGCGTCTCGATATATTATGCGCCTGAATCTGACCTCCGTGTAAAAGTTATGACCATTTGAATTTCTCGAGAGCTTCCGTTGTTCAATTTCGAGCGTCTCGATATATTATGCGCCTGAATCTGACCTCCGATTAAAAGTTATGACCATTTGAATTTCTCGAGAGCTTCCGTTGTTCAATTTCGAGCGTCTCGATATATTATGCGCCTGAATCGGACCTCCGAGTGAAAAGTTATGACCATTTGAATTTCTCGAGAGCTTCCGTTGTTCAATTTCGAGCGTCTCGATATATTATGCGCCTGAATCTGACCTCCGAGTAAAAGTTATGACCATTTGAATTTCTCGAGAGCTTCCGTTGTTCAATTTCGAGCGTCTCGATATATTATGCGCCTGAATCTGACCTCCGTGTAAAAGTTATGACCATTTGAATTTCTCGAGAGCTTCCGTTGTTCAATTTCGAGCGTCTCGATATATTATGCGCCTGAATCGGACCTCCGAGTGAAAAGTTATGACCATTTGAATTTCTCGAGAGCTTCCGCTGTTCAATTTCGAGCGTCTCGATATATTATGCGCCTGAATCTGACCTCCTGTAAAAGTTATGACCATTTGAATTTCTCGAGAGCTTCCGTTGTTTAATTTCGAGCGTCTCGATATATTATGCGCCTGAATCTGACATCCGAGTTAAAAGTTATGACCATTTGAATTTCTCGAGAGCTTCCGTTGTTCAATTTCGAGCGTCTCGATATATTATGCGCCTGAATCTGACCTCCGAGTGAAAAGTTATGACCATTTGAATTTCTCGAGAGCTTCCGCTGTTCAATTTCGAGCGTCTCGATATATTATGCGCCTGAATCTGACCTCCGAGTGAAAAGTTATGACCATTTGAATTTCTCGAGAGCTTCCGTTGTTCAATTTCGAGCGTCTCGATATATTATGCGCCTGAATCTGACATCCGAGTGAAAAGTTATGACCATTTGAATTTCTCGAGAGCTTCCGTTGTTCAATTTCGAGCGTCTCGATATATTATGCGCCTGAATCTGACCTCCGTGTAAAAGTTATGACCATTTGAATTTCTCGAGAGCTTCCGTTGTTCAATTTCGAGCGTCTCGATATATTATGCGCCTGAATCGACCATCCGAGTGAAAAGTTATGACCATTTGAATTTCTCGAGAGCTTCCGTGTTCAATTTCGAGCGTCTCGATATATTATGCGCCTGAATCTGACCTCCGAGTGAAAAGTTATGACCATTTGAATTTCTCGAGAGCTTCCGTTGTTCAATTTCGAGCGTCTCGATATATTATGCGCCTGAATCTGACCTCCGTGAAAAGTTATGACCATTTGAATTCTCGAGAGCTTCCGTTGTTCAATTTCGAGCGTCTCGATATATTATGCGCCTGAATCTGACATCCGAATTAAAAGTTATGACCATTTGAATTTCTCGAGAGCTTCCGTTGTTTAATTTCGAGCGTCTCGATATATTATGCGCCTGAATCTGACCTCCGAGTTAAAAGTTATGACCATTTGAATTTCTCGAGAGCTTCCGTTGTTCAATTTCGAGCGTCTCGATATATTATGCGCCTGAATCTGACCTCCGAGTGAAAAGTTATGACCATTTGAATTTCTCGAGAGCTTCCGTTGTTCAATTTCGAGCGTCTCGATATATTATGCGCCTGAATCTGACCTCCGTGTGAAAAGTTATGACCATTTGAATTTCTCGAGAGCTTCCGTTGTTCAATTTCGAGCGTCTCGATATATTATGCGCCTGAATCTGACCTCCGAGTGAAAAGTTATGACCATTTGAATTTCTCGAGAGCTTCCGTTGTTCAATTTCGAGCGTCTCGATATATTATGCGCCTGAATCTGACCTCCGTGTAAAAGTTATGACCATTTGAATTTCTCGAGAGCTTCCGTTGTTCAATTTCGAGCGTCTCGATATATTATGCGCCTGAATCTGACCTCCTTGTGAAAAGTTATGACCATTTGAATATCTCGAGAGCTTTCGTTGTTTAATTTCGAGCGTCTCGATATATTATGCGCCTGAATCTGACATCCGATTAAAAGTTATGACCATTTGAATTTCTCGAGAGCTTCCGTTGTTCAATTTCGAGCGTCTCGATATATTATGCGCCTGAATCTGACCTCCGAGTGAAAAGTTATGACCATTTGAATTTCTCGAGAGCTTCCGTTGTTCAATTTCGAGCGTCTCGATATATTATGCGCCTGAATCGACCTCCGAGTGAAAAGTTATGACCATTTGAATTTCTCGAGAGCTTCCGTTGTTCAATTTCGAGCGTCTCGATATATTATGCGCCTGAATCTGACCTCCGTGTAAAAGTTATGACCATTTGAATTTCTCGAGAGCTTCCGTTGTTCAATTTCGAGCGTCTCGATATATTATGCGCCTGAATCTGACATCCGAGTTAAAAGTTATGACCATTTGAATTTCTCGAGAGCTTCCGTATTCAATTTCGAGCGTCTCGATATATTATGCGCCTGAATCTGACCTCCGTGTGAAAAGTTATGACCATTTGAATTTCTCGAGAGCTTCCGTTGTTCAATTTCGAGCGTCTCGATATATTATGCGCCTGAATCTGACATCCGTGTAAAAGTTATGACCATTTGAATTTCTCGAGAGCTTCCGTTGTTCAATTTCGAGCGTCTCGATATATTATGCGCCTGAATCTGACCTCCTTGTCAAAAGTTATGACCATTTGAATTTCTCGAGAGCTTCCGTTGTTCAATTTCGAGCGTCTCGATATATTATGCGCCTGAATCTGACATCCGAATTAAAAGTTAAGACCATTTGAATTTCTCGAGAGCTTCCGTTGTTCAATTTCGAGCGTCTCGATATATTATGCGCCTGAATCGGACCTCCGAGTGAAAAGTTATGACCATTTGAATTTCTCGAGAGCTTCCGTTGTTCAATTTCGAGCGTCTCGATATATTATGCGCCTGAATCTGACCTCCGAGTGAAAAGTTATGACCATTTGAATTTCTCGAGAGCTTCCGTTGTTCAATTTCGAGCGTCTCGATATATTATGCGCCTGAATCGACCTCCGAGTAAAAGTTATGACCATTTGAATTTCTCGAGAGCTTCCGTTGTTCAATTTCGAGCGTCTCGATATATTATGCGCCTGAATCTGACCTCCGTGTCAAAAGTTATGACCATTTGAATTTCTCGAGAGCTTCCGTTGTTCAATTTCGAGCGTCTCGATATATTATGCGCCTGAATCGGACCATCCGAGTGAAAAGTTATGACCATTTGAATTTCTCGAGAGCTTCCGTGTTCAATTTCGAGCGTCTCGATATATTATGCGCCTGAATCGACTCCGAGTGAAAAGTTATGACCATTTGAATTTCTCGAGAGCTTCCGTTGTTCAATTTCGAGCGTCTCGATATATTATGCGCCTGAATCTGACCTCCTTGTGAAAAGTTATGACCATTTGAATTTCTCGAGAGCTTCCGTTGTTCAATTTCGAGCGTCTCGATATATTATGCGCCTGAATCTGACATCCGAATTAAAAGTTATGACCATTTGAATTTCTCGAGAGCTTCCGTTGTTCAATTTCGAGCGTCTCGATATATTATGCGCCTGAATCGACATCCGAGTGAAAAGTTATGACCATTTGAATTTCTCGAGAGCTTCCGTGTTCAATTTCGAGCGTCTCGATATATTATGCGCCTGAATCGACCTCCGAGTGAAAAGTTATGACCATTTGAATTTCTCGAGAGCTTCCGTGTTCAATTTCGAGCGTCTCGATATATTATGCGCCTGAATCTGACCTCCGTGTTAAAAGTTATGACCATTTGAATTTCTCGAGAGCTTCCGTTGTTCAATTTCGAGCGTCTCGATATATTATGCGCTGAATCTGACCTCCGTGTAAAAAGTTATGACCATTTGAATTCTCGAGAGCTTCCGTTGTTCAATTTCGAGCGTCTCGATATATTATGCGCCTGAATCTGACATCCGAGTTAAAAGTTATGACCATTTGAATTTCTCGAGAGCTTCCGTTGTTCAATTTCGAGCGTCTCGATATATTATGCGCCTGAATCGGACCTCCGAGTGAAAAGTTATGACCATTTGAATTTCTCGAGAGCTTCCGTGTTCAATTTCGAGCGTCTCGATATATTATGCGCCTGAATCAGACCTCCGAGTGAAAAGTTATGACCATTTGAATTTCTCGAGAGCTTCCGTTGTTCAATTTCGAGCGTCTCGATATATTATGCGCCTGAATCGGACCTCCGAGTGAAAAGTTATGACCATTTGAATTTCTCGAGAGCTTCCGTTGTTCAATTTCGAGCGTCTCGATATATTATGCGCCTGAATCTGACCTCCGTGTGAAAGTTATGACCATTTGAATTTCTCGAGAGCTTCCGTTGTTCAATTTCGAGCGTCTCGATATATTATGCGCCTGAATCGACCTCTGAGTGAAAAGTTATGACCATTTGAATTTCTCGAGAGCTTCCGCTGTTCATTTCGAGCGTCTCGATATATTATGCGCCTGAATCGGACCTCCGAGTGAAAAGTTATGACCATTTGAATTTCTCGAGAGCTTCCGATGTTCAATTTCGAGCGTCTCGATATATTATGCGCCTGAATCGACCTCCGAGTTAAAAGTTATGACCATTTAATTTCTCGAGAGCTTCCGTGTTCAATTTCAAGCGTGTCGATATATTATGCGCCTGAATCTGACCTCCGTGTGAAAGTTATGACCATTTGAATTTCTCGAGAGCTTCCGTTGTTCAATTTCGAGCGTCTCGATATATTATGCGCCTGAATCTGACATCCGAGTTAAAAGTTATGACCATTTGAATTTCTCGAGAGCTTCCGTGTTCAATTTCGAGCGTCTCGATATATTATGCGCCTGAATCTGACCTCCGTGTGAAAAGTTATGACCATTTGAATTTCTCGAGAGCTTCCGATGTTCAATTTCGAGCGTCTCGATATATTATGCGCCTGATCTGACCTCCGTGTGAAAAGTTATGACCATTTGAATATCTCGAGAGCTTCCGTGTTCAATTTCGAGCGTCTCGATATATTATGCGACTGAATCTGACCTCCGGTGAAAAGTTATGACCATTTAATTGCTCAAGAGCTTCCGTTGTTCAATTTCGAGCGTCTCGATATATTATGCGCCTGAATCTGACATCCGAATTAAAAGTTATGACCATTTGAATTGCTCAAGAGCTTCCATTGTTCAATTTCGAGTGTCTCGATATATTATGAGGCTGAATCGGACCTCCGAGTGAAAAGTTATCACCATTTGAATTTCTCGAGAGCTTCCGATGTTCAATTTCGAGCGTCTCGATATATTATGCGCCTGAATCCGACCCCCGAGTGAAAAGTTATGACCATTTAAATTTCTCGAGAGCTTCCGATGTTCAATTTCGAGCGTCTGGATATATTATGCGCCTGAATCTGACCTCCGTGTGAAATGTTATGACCATTTGAATTTCTCGAGAGCTTCCGTTGTTCAATTTCGAGCGTCTCTATATTATGCGCCTGAATTAGACATCCGAGTTAAAAGTTATGACCATTTGAATTTCTCGAGAGATTCCATGTTCAATTTCGAGCGTCTCGATATATTATGCGCCTGAATCTGACCCCCGTATGAAAAGTTATGACCATTTAAATTTCTCGAGAGCTTCCGATGTTCAATTTCGAGCGTCTCGATATATTATGCGCCTGGATCTGACCTCCGTGTGAAAAGTTATGACCATTTGAATTTCTCGAGAGCTTCCGATGTTCAATTTCGAGCGTCTTGATATATTATGCGACTGAATCTGACCTCCTTGTGAAAAGTTATGACCATTTTAATTGCTCAAGAGCTTCCGTTGTTTAATTTCTAGCATCTCGATATATTATGCGCCTGAATCTGACATCCGAATTAAAAGTTATGACCATTTGAATTGCTCAAGAGCTTCCATTGTTCAATTTCGAGTGTCTCGATATATTATGAGGCTCAATCGGACCTCCGAGTGAAAAGTTATCACCATTTGCATTTCTCGAGAGCTTCCGCTGTTCAATTTCGAGTGTCTCGATATATTATGAGGCTGAATCGGACCTCCGAGTGAAAAGTTATCACCATTTGAATTTCTCGAGAGCTTCCGCTGTTCATTTTCGAGCGTCTCGATATATTATGCGCCTGAATCGGACCCCCGAGTGAAAAGTTATGACCATTTGAATTTCTCGAGAGCTTTCGATGTTCAATTCAGAGCGTCTCGATATATTATGCGCCTGAATTTGACCCCCGTGTGAAACGTTATGACCATTTAAATTTCTCGAGAGCTTCCGCTGTTCATTTTCGAGCGTCTCGATATATTATGCGCCTGAATCGGACCACCGAGTGAAAAGTTATCACCATTAGAATTTCTCGAGAGCTTCCGCTGTTCATTTTCGAGCGTCTCGATATATTATGCGCCTGAATCGGACTCCCGAGTGAAAAGTTATGACCATTTGAATTTCTCGAGAGCTTCCGATGTTCAATTTCGAGCGTCTTGATATATTATGCGACTGAATCTGACCTCCGAGTGAAAAGTTATGACAATTTTAATTGCTCAAGAGCTTCCGTTGTTCAATTTCTAGCGGCTCGATATATTATGCGCCTGAATCTGACATCCGAATTAAATGTAATGACCATTTGAATTGCTCAAGAGCTTCCATTGTTCAATTTCGAGTGTCTCGATATATTATGAGGCTGAATCGGACCTCCGAGTGAAAAGTTATCACCATTTGAATTTCTCGAGAGCTTCCGATGTTCAATTTCGAGCGTCTCGATATATTATGCGCCTGAATCGACCCCGAGTGAAAAGTTATGACCATTTGAATTTCTCGAGAGCTTCCGTTGTTCAATTTCGAGCGTCTCGATATATTATGCGCCTGAATCTGACCTCCGTGTGAAAGTTATGACCATTTGAATTTCTCGAGAGCTTCCGTGTTCATTTTCGAGCGTCTCGATATATTATGCGCCTGAATCTGACCTCCGTTAAAAGTTATGACATTTGAATTTCTCGAGAGCTTCCGTTGTTCAATTTCGAGCGTCTCGATATATTATGCGCCTGAATCTGACCTCCGTGTAAAAGTTATGACCATTTGAATTTCTCGAGAGCTTCCGTTGTTCAATTTCGAGCGTCTCGATATATTATGCGCCTGAATCTGACCTCCGTGTGAAAAGTTATGACCATTTGAATATCTCGAGAGCTTCCGTTGTTTAATTTCGAGCGTCTCGATATATTATGCGCCTGAATCTGACATCCGAATTAAAAGTTATGACCATTTGAATTTCTCGAGAGCTTCCGTTGTTTAATTTCGAGCGTCTCGATATATTATGCGCTTGAATTGGACCTCCGAGTGAAAAGTTATGACCATTTGAATTTCTCGTGAGCTTCCGTTGTTTAATTTCGAGCATCTCGATATATTATGCGCCTGAATCTGACATCCGAATTAAAAGTTATGACCTTTTGAAATTCTCGAGAGCTTCCGTGTTTAATTTCGAGCGTCTCGATATATTATGCGCCTGAATCTGACCTCCGTGTAAAGTTATGACCATTTGAATTTCTCGAGAGCTTCCGTTGTTCAATTTCGAGCGTCTCATATATTATGCGCCTGAATTAGACATCCGAGTTAAAAGTTATGACCATTTGAATTTCTCGAGAGATTCCAATGTTCAATTTCGAGCGTCTCGATATATTATGCGCCTGAATCTGACCCCCGATGAAAAGTTATGACCATTTAATTTCTCGAGAGCTTCCGTGTTCAATTTCGAGCGTCTCGATATATTATGCGCCTGGATCTGACCTCCGTGTGAAAAGTTATGACCATTTGAATTTCTCGAGAGCTTCCGTGTTCAATTTCGAGCGTCTCGATATATTATGCGACTGAATCTGACCTCCTTGTGAAAAGTTATGACCATTTCAATTTCTCAAGAGCTTCCGTTGTTTAATTTCGAGCGTCTCGATATATTATGCGCCTGAATCTGACATCCGAATTAAAAGTTATGACCATTTGAATTGCTCAAGAGCTTCCATTGTTCAATTTCGAGTGTCTCGATATATTATGAGGCTCAATCGGACCTCCGAGTGAAAAGTTATCACCATTTGATTTCTCGAGAGCTTCCGCTGTTCAATTTCGAGCGTCTCGATATATTATGAGCTGAATCGGACCTCCGAGTGAAAAGTTATCACCATTTGAATTTCTCGAGAGCTTCCGCTGTTCATTTTCGAGCGTCTCGATATATTATGCGCCTGAATCGGACCCCCGAGTGAAAAGTTATGACCATTTGAATTTCTCGAGAGCTTTCGTGTTCAATTCGAGCGTCTCGATATATTATGCGCCTGAATTGACCCCGTGTGAAAGTTATGACCATTTGAATTTCTCGAGAGCTTTCGCTGTTCATTTTCGAGCGTCTCGATATATTATGCGCCTGAATCGGACCACCGAGTGAAAAGTTATGACCATTGAATTTCTCGAGAGCTTCCGTGTTCAATTTCGAGCGTCTCGATATATTATGCGCCTGAATCTGACTCCCGAGTGAAAAGTTATGACCATTTGAATTTCTCGAGAGCTTCGTGTTCAATTTCGGGCGTCTTGATATATTATGCGACTGAATCTGACCTCCTTGTGAAAAGTTATGACAATTTTAATTGCTCAAGAGCTTCCGTTGTTCAATTTCTAGCGCTCGATATATTATGCGCCTGAATCTGACATCCGATTAAATGTAATGACCATTTGAATTCTCAAGAGCTTCCTTGTTCAATTTCGAGCGTCTCGATATATTATGAGGCTGAATCGGACCTCCGAGTGAAAAGTTATCAGCATTTGAATTTCTCGAGAGCTTCCGTGTTCAATTTCGAGCGTCTCGATATATTATGCGCCTGAATCCAACCCCCGAGTGAAAAGTTATGACCATTTAAATTTCTCGAGAGCTTCCGATGTTCAATTTCGAGCGTCTGGATATATTATGCGCCTGAATCTGACCTCCGTGTGAAATGTTATGACCATTTGAATTTCTCGAGAGCTTACGTTGTTCAATTTCGAGCGTCTCTATATTTAATGCGCCTAAATTAGACATCCGAGTTAAAAGTTATGACCATTTGAATTTCTCGAGAGCTTCCGTGTTCAATTTCGAGCGTCTCGATATATTATGCGCTGAATCTGACCTCCTTGTGAAAAGTTATGACCATTTTAATTCTCGAGAGCTTCCGTTGTTCAATTTCTAGCATCTCGATATATTATGCGCCTGAATCTGACATCCGAATTAAAAGTTATGACCATTTGAATTTCTCAAGAGCTTCCATTGTTCAATTTCGAGTGTCTCGATATATTATGAGGCTCAATCGGACCTCCGAGTGAAAAGTTATCACCATTTGCATTTCTCGAGAGCTTCCGCTGTTCAATTTCGAGTGTCTCGATATATTATCAGGCTGAATCAGACCTCCGAGTGAAAAGTTATCACCATTTGAATTTCTCAAGAGCTTCCGCTGTTCATTTTCGAGCGTCTCGATATATTAGGCGCCTGAATCGGACCCCCGAATGAAAAGTTATGACCATTTGAATTTCTTGAGAGCTTCCGATGTTCAATTCCGAGCGTGTCGATATATTATGCGCCTGAATTTGACCCCCGTGTGAAAGTTATGACCATTTAAATTTCTCGAGGGCATCCTATGTTCAATTTCGAGCGTCTCGATATATTATGCGCCTGAATCGGACCTCCGAGTAAAAAGTTATCACCATTTGAATTTCTCTAGAGCTTCTGCTGTTCATTTTCGAGCGTCTCGATATATTATGCGCCTGAATCGGATCCTCGAGTGAAAAGTTATGCCCATTTCAATTTCTCGAGAGCTTCCGATGTTCAATTTCGAGCGTCTCGATATATTATGCGCCTGAATCCGACCCCCGAGTTAAAAGTTATGGCCATTTAAATTTCTCGAGACCTTCCGATGTTCAATTTCGAGCGTCTGGATATATGATGTGCCTGAATCTGACCTCCGTGTGAAATGTTATGACCATTTGAATTTCTCGAGAGCTTCCGTTGTTCAATTTCGAGCGTCTCTATATGTGATGCGCCTAAATTAGACATCTGAGTTTAAAGTTATGACCATTTAAATTTCTCGAGAGATTCCGATGTTCAATTTCGAGCGTCTCGATATATTATGCGCCTGAATCTGACCCCCGTGTGAAAAGTAATGACCAGTTAAATTTCTCGAGAGCTTCCGATGTTCAATTTCGAGGGTCTGGATATATTATGCGCCTGGATCTGACCTCCGTGTGAAAAGTTATGACCATTTGAATTTCTCGAGAGCTTCCGATGTTCAATTTCGAGCGTCTTGATATATTATGCGACTGAATCTGACCTCCTGGTGAAAAGTTATGACCATTTTAATTGCTCAAGAGCTTCCGTTGTTCAATTTCTAGCGTCTCGATATTATGCGCCTGAATCTGACATCCGAATTAAAAGTTATGACCATTTGAATTGCTCACGAGCTTCCATTGTTCAATTTCGAGTGTCTCGATATATTATGAGGCTGGATCGGACCTCCGAGTGAAAAGTTATTACCATTTGTATTTCTTGAGAGCTTCCGCTGTTCATTTTCGAGCGTCTTGATATATTATGCGCCTGAATCGGACCTCCGAGTGAAAAGTTATCACCATTAGAATTTCTCGAGAGCTTCCGCTGTTCAATTTCGAGCGTCTCGATATATTATGCGCCTGAATCGATCCCCCGAGTGAAAAGTTATGACCATTTGAATTTCTCGAGAGCTTCCGTTGTTCAATTTCGAGCGTCTCGATATATTATGCGCCTGAATCTGACATCCGAGTTAAAAGTTATGACCATTTGAATTTCTCGAGAGCTTCCGTTGTTCAATTTCAAGCGTCTCGATATATTATGCGCCTGAATTTGACATCCGAGTTAAAAGTTATGACCATTTGAATTTCTCGAGAGCTTCCGTTGTTCAATTTCGAGTGTCTCGATATATTATGCGCCTGAATCGGACCTCCGAGTGAAAAGTTATGACCATTTGAATTTCTCGAGAGCTTCTGTTTCATTTTCGAGCGTCTCGATATATTATGCGCCTGAATCTGACCCCCGAGTGAAAAGTTATGACCATTTCAATTTCTCGAGAGCTTCCGATGTTCAATTTCGAGCGTCTCGATATATTATGCGCCTGAATCGACCCCCAGTGAAAAGTTATGACCATTTGAATTTCTCGAGAGCTTCCGCTGTTCAATTTCGAGCGTCTCGATATATTATGCGCCTGAATCTGACCTCCGTGTGAAAGTTATGACCATTTGAATTTCTCGAGAGCTTCCGTTGTTCAATTTCGAGCGTCTCGATATATTATGCGCCTGAATCTGACATCCGAGTTAAAAGTTATGACATTTGAATTTCTCGAGAGCTTCCGTGTTCAATTTCGAGCGTCTCGATATATTATGCGCCTGAATCTGACCCCCGTGTGAAAAGTTATGACCATTTGAATTTCTCGAGAGCTTCTGTTGTTCAATTTCGAGCGTCTTGATATATTATGCGACTGAATCTGACCTCCTTGTGAAAAGTTATGACATTTGAATTCTCAGAGCTTCCGTTGTTCAATTTCAGCGTCTCGATATATTATGCGCCTGAATCTGACATCCGAATTAAAAGTTATGACCATTTGAATTCTCAAGAGCTTCCGTTGTTCAATTTCGAGGTCTCGATATATTATGCGGCTGAATCGGACCTCCGAGTGAAAAGTTATGACCATTTGAATTTCTCGAGAGTTTCCGCTGTTCATTTTCGAGCGTCTCGATATATTATGCGCCTGAATCGGACCTCCGAGTGAAAAGTTATCACCATTGAATTTCTCGAGAGCTTCCGCTTTCATTTTCGAGCGTCTCGATATATTATGCGCCTGAATCGGACCCCCGAGTGAAAAGTTATGACCATTTGAATTTCTCGAGAGCTTCCGATGTTCAATTCCGAGCGTGTCGATATATTATGCGCTTGAATTTGACCCCCGTGTGAAAGTTATGACCATTTGAATTTCTCGAGAGCTTCCGATGTTCAATTTCGAGCGTCTCGATATATTATGCGCCTGATCTGACCTCCGTGTGAAAAGTTATGACCATTTGAATTTCTCGAGAGCTTCCGATGTTCAATTTCGAGCGTCTCGATATATTATGCGCTGAATCTGACCTCCTTGTGAAAAGTTATGACCATTTTAATTCTCGAGAGCTTCCGTTGTTCAATTTCTAGCGTCTCGATATATTATGCGCCTGAATCTGACATCCGAATTAAAAGTTATGACCATTTGAATTGCTCAAGAGCTTCCATTGTTCAATTTCGAGGTCTCGATATATTATGAGGCTGAATCGGACCTCCGAGTGAAAAGTTATCACCATTTGAATTTCTCGAGAGTTTCCGCTGTTCATTTTCGAGCGTCTCGATATATTATGCGCCTGAATCGGACCTCCGAGTGAAAAGTTATACCATTGAATTTCTCGAGAGCTTCCGCTATTCATTTTCGAGCGTCTCGATATATTATGCGCCTTAATCGGACCCCCGAGTGAAAAGTTATGACCATTTGAATTTCTCGAGAGCTTCCGATGTTCAATTCCGAGCGTGTCGATATATTATGCGCTTGAATTTGACCCCCGTGTGAAAGTTATGACCATTTAAATTTCTCGAGAGCTTCCGTGATCAATTTCGAGCGTCTGGATATATTATGCGCCTGGATCTGACCTCCGTGTGAAAAGTTATGACCATTTGAATTTCTCGAGAGCTTCCGATGTTCAATTTCGAGCGTCTTGATATATTATGCGACTGAATCTGACCTCCTTGTGAAAAGTTATGACCATTTTAATTGCTCAAGAGCTTCCGTTGTTCAATTTCTAGCGTCTCGATATATTATGCGCCTGAATTTGACATCCGAGTTAAAAGTTATGACCATTTGAATTGCTGAAGAGCTTCCATTGTTCAATTTCGAGTGTCTCGATATATTATGCGCCTGAATCGGACCTCCGAGTGAAAAGTTATCACCATTTGAATTTCTCTAGAGCTTCTGCTGTTCATTTTCGAGCGTCTCAATATATTATGCGCCTGAATCGGACCCCCGAGTGAAAAGTTATGACCATTTCAATTTCTCGAGAGCTTCCGATGTTCAATTCAGAGCGTCTCGATATATTATGCGCCTGAATCTGACCTCCGTGTGAAAAGTTATGACCATTTAAATTTCTAGAGAGCTTCCGATGTTCAATTTCGAGCGTCTGGATATATTATACGCCTGGATCTCACCTCCGTGTGAAAAGTTATGACCATTTGAATTTCTCGAGAGCTTCCGATGTTCAATTTCGAGCGTCTTGATATATTATGCGACTGAATCTGACCTCCTTGTGAAAAGTTATAACCATTTTAATTGCTCAAGAGCTTCCGTTGTTCAATTTCTAGCGTCTCGATATATTATGCGCCTGAATTTGACATCCGAGTTAAAAGTTATGACCATTTGAATTGCTGAAGAGCTTCCATTGTTCAATTTCGAGTGTCTCGATATATTATGCGCCTGAATCGGACCTCCGAGTGAAAAGTTATCACCATTTGAATTTCTCTAGAGCTTCTACTGTTCATTTTCGAGCGTCTCGATATATTATGCGCCTGAATCGGACCCCCGAGTGAAAAGTTATGACCATTTCAATTTCTCGAGAGCTTCTGATGTTCAATTTAGAGCGTCTCGATATGTTATGCGCCTGAATCTGACTTCCGTGTGAAAAGTTATGACCATTTAAAATTCTCGAGAGCTTCCGATGTTCAATTTCGAGCGTCTGGATATATTATACGCCTGGATCTGACCTCCGTGTGAAAAGTTATGACCATTTGAATTTCTCGAGAGCTTCCGATGTTCAATTTTGAGCGTCTTGATATATTATGCGATTGAATCTGACCTCCTTGTGAAAAGTTATGACCATTTGAATTTCTCGAGAGCTTCCGATGTTCAATTTCGAGCGTCTTGATATATTATGGGACTGAATCTGACCTCCTTGTGAAAAGTTATGACCATTTTAATTGCTCAAGAGCTTCCGTTGTACAATTTCTAGCGTCTCAATATATTATGCGCCTGAATTTGACATCCGAGTTAAAAGTTATGACCATTTGAATTGCTGAAGAGCTTCCATTGTTCAATTTTGAGCGTCTCTATATATTATGCGCCTGAATCGAACCTCCGAGTGAAAATTTATCACCATTTGAATTTCTCTAGAGCTTCTGCTGTTCAATTCCGAGCGTGTCGATATATTATGCGCCTGAATTTGACCCCCGTGTGAAAAGTTATGACCATTTGAATTTCTCGAGATCTTCCGATGTTCAATTTCGAGCGTCTGGATACATTATGCGCCTGGATCTGACCTCCGTGTGAAAAGTGATGACCATTTGAATTTCTCGAGAGCTTCCGATGTTCAATTTCGAGCGTCTGGATATATTATACGCCTGGATCTCACCTCCGTGTGAAAAGTTATGACCATTTGAATTTCTCGAGAGCTTCCGATGTTCAATTTCGAGCGTCTTGATATATTATGCGACTGAATCTGACCTCCTTGTGAAAAGTTATGACCATTTTAATTGCTCAAGAGCTTCCGTTGTTCAATTTCTAGCGTCTCGATATATTATGCGCCTGAATTTGACATCCGAGTGAAAAGTTATGACCATTTGAATTTCTCGAGAGCTTCCGATGTTCAATTCCGAGCGTGTCGATATATTATGCGCTTGAATTTGACCCCCGTGTGACAAGTTATGACCATTTAAATTTCTCGAGAGCTTCCGATGATCAATTTCGAGCGTCTGGATATATTATGCGCCTGGATCTGACCTCCGTGTGAAAAGTTATGACCATTTGAATTTCTCGAGAGCTTCCGATGTTCAATTTCGAGCGTCTTGATATATTATGCGACTGAATCTGACCTCCTTGTGAAAAGTTATGACCATTTTAATTGCTCAAGAGCTTCCGTTGTTCAATTTCTAGCGTCTCGATATATTATTCGCCTGAATTTGACATCCGAGTTAAAAGTTATGACCATTTGAATTGCTGAAGAGCTTCCATTGTTCAATTTCGAGTGTCTCGATATATTATGCGCCTGAATCGGACCTCCGAGTGAAAAGTTATCACCATTTGAATTTCTCTAGAGCTTCTGCTGTTCATTTTCGAGCGTCTCAATATATTATGCGCCTGAATCGGACCCCCGAGTGAAAAGTTATGACCATTTCAATTTTTCGAGAGCTTCCGATGTTCAATTCAGAGCGTCTCGATATATTATGCGCCTGAATCTGACCTCCGTGTGAAAAGTTATGACCATTTAAATTTCTCGAGAGCTTCCGATGTTCAATTTCGAGCGTCTGGATATATTATACGCCTGGATCTCACCTCCGTGTGAAAAGTTATGACCATTTGAATTTCTCGAGAGCTTCCGATGTTCAATTTTGAGCGTCTTGATATATTATGCGATTGAATCTGACCTCCTTGTGAAAAGTTATGACCATTTGAATTTCTCGAGAGCTTCCGATGTTCAATTTCGAGCGTCTTGATATATTATGGGACTGAATCTGACCTCCTTGTGAAAAGTTATGACCATTTTAATTGCTCAAGAGCTTCCGTTGTTCAATTTCTAGCGTCTCGATATATTATGCGCCTGAATTTGACATCCGAGTTAAAAGTTATGACCATTTGAATTGCTGAAGAGCTTCCATTGTTCAATTTCGAGTGTCTCGATATATTATGCGCCTGAATCGGACCTCCGAGTGAAAAGTTATCACCATTTGAATTTCTCTAGAGCTTCTACTGTTCATTTTCGAGCGTCTCGATATATTATGCGCCTGAATCGGACCCCCGAGTGAAAAGTTATGACCATTTCAATTTCTCGAGAGCTTCTGATGTTCAATTTAGAGCGTCTCGATATGTTATGCGCCTGAATCTGACTTCCGTGTGAAAAGTTATGACCATTTAAAATTCTCGAGAGCTTCCGATGTTCAATTTCGAGCGTCTGGATATATTATACGCCTGGATCTGACCTCCGTGTGAAAAGTTATGACCATTTGAATTTCTCGAGAGCTTCCGATGTTCAATTTTGAGCGTCTTGATATATTATGCGATTGAATCTGACCTCCTTGTGAAAAGTTATGACCATTTGAATTTCTCGAGAGCTTCCGATGTTCAATTTCGAGCGTCTTGATATATTATGGGACTGAATCTGACCTCCTTGTGAAAAGTTATGACCATTTTAATTGCTCAAGAGCTTCCGTTGTACAATTTCTAGCGTCTCGATATATTATGCGCCTGAATTTGACATCCGAGTTAAAAGTTATGACCATTTGAATTGCTGAAGAGCTTCCATTGTTCAATTTTGAGCGTCTCGATATATTATGCGCCTGAATCGAACCTCCGAGTGAAAATTTATCACCATTTGAATTTCTCTAGAGCTTCTGCTGTTCAATTCCGAGCGTGTCGATATATTATGCGCCTGAATTTGACCCCCGTGGGAAAAGTTATGACCATTTGAATTTCTCGAGATCTTCCGATGTTCAATTTCGAGCGTCTGGATACATTATGCGCCTGGATCTGACCTCCGTGTGAAAAGTGATGACCATTTGAATTTCTCGAGAGCTTCCGATGTTCAATTTCGAGCGTCTGGATATATTATACGCCTGGATCTCACCTCCGTGTGAAAAGTGATGACCATTTGAATTTCTCGAGAGCTTCCGATGTTCAATTTCGAGCGTCTGGATATATTATACGCCTGGATCTCACCTCCGTGTGAAAAGTTATGACCATTTGAATTTCTCGAGAGCTTCCGCTGTTCATTTTCGAGCGTCTCGATATATTATGCGCCTGAATCGGACCTCCAAGTGAAAAGTTATCACCGTTAGAATTTCTCGAGAGCTTCCGCTGTTCATTTTCGAGCGTCTCGATATATTATGCGCCTGAATCGGACCCCCGAGTGAAAAGTTATGACCATTTGAATTTCTCGAGAGCTTCCGATGTTCAATTTCGAGTGTCTCGATATATTATGCGCCTGAATCGGACCTCCGAGTGAAAAGTTATCACCATTTGAATTTCTCCAGAGCTTCTGCTGTTCATTTTCGAGCGTCTCGATATATTATGCGCCTGAATCGGACCCCCGAGTGAAAAGTTATGACCATTTAAATTTCTCGAGAGCTTCCGATGTTCAATTTCGAGCGTCTCGATATATTATGCGCCTAAATCGGACCCCCGAGTGAAAAGTTATGACCATTTAAATTTCTCGAGAGCTACCGATGTTCAATTTCGAGCGTCTCGATATATTATGCGCCTGAATCTGACCCCCGAGTGAAAAGTTATGACCATTTGAATTTCTCGAGAGCTTCCGATGTTCAATTTCGAGCGTCTCGATATATTATGCGCCTGAATCGGACCCCCGAGTGAAAAGTTATGACCATTTGAATTTCTCGAGAGCTTTCGATGTTCAATTCAGAGCGTCTGGATATATTATGCGCCTGGATCTGACCCCCGTGTGAAAAGTTATGACCATTTGAATTTCTCGAGAGCTTCTGATGTTCAATTTCGAGCGTCTTGATATATTATGCGACTGAATCTGACCTCCTTGTGAAAAGTTATGACCATTTTAATTGCTCAAGAGCATCCGTTGTTCAATTTCTAGCGTCTCGATATATTATGCGCCTGAATTTGACATCCGAGTTAAAAGTTATAACCATTTTAATTGCTCAAGAGCTTCCGTTGTTCAATTTCTAGCGTCTCGATATATTATGCACCTGAATCTGACATCCGAATTAAAAGTTATGACCATTTGAATTGCTCAAGAGCTTCCATTGTTCAATTTCGAGTGTCTCGATATATTATGAGGCTGAATCGGACCTCCGAGTGAAAAGTTATCACCATTTGAATTTCCTGAGAGCTTCCGCTGTTCATTTTCGAGCGTCTCGATATATTATGCGCCTGAATCGGACCTCCGAGTGAAAAGTTATCACCATTAGAATTTCTCGAGAGCTTCCGCTGTTCATTTTCGAGCGTCTCGATATATTATGCGCCTGAATCGGACCTCCGAGTGAAAAGTTATCACCATTAGAATTTCTCGAGAGCTTCCGCTGTTCATTTTCGAGCGTCTCGATATATTATGCGCCTGAATCGGACCCCCGAGTGAAAAGTTATGACCATTTGAATTTCTCGAGAGCTTTCGATGTTCAATTCCGAGCGTGTCGATATATTATGCGCCTGAATTTGACCCCCGTGTGAAAAGTTATGACCATTTGAATTTCTCGAGAGCTTCCGATGTTCAATTTCGAGCGTCTTGATATATTATGCGACTGAATCTGACCTCCTTGTGAAAAGTTATGACCATTTTAATTGCTCAAGAGCTTCCGTTGTTCAATTTCTAGCGTCTCGATATATTATGCGCCTGAATCTGACATCCGAATTAAAAGTTATGACCATTTGAATTGCTCAAGAGCTTCCATTGTTCAATTTTGAGTGTCTCGATATATTATGAGGCTGAATCGGACCTCCGAGTGAAAAGTTATTACCATTTGAATTTCTCGAGAGCTTCTGCTGTTCATTTTCGAGCGTCTCGATATATTATTCGCCTGAATCGGACCTCCGAGTGAAAAGTTATCACCATTAGAATTTCTCGAGAGCTTCCGCTGTTCATTTTCGAGCGTCTCGATATATTATGCGCCTGAATCGGACCCCCGAGTGAAAAGTTATGACCATTTGAATTTCTCGAGAGCTTTCGATGTTCAATTCCGAGCGTGTCGATATATTATGCGCCTGAATTTGACCCCCGTGTGAAAAGTTATGACCATTTAAATTTCTCGAGAGCTTCTGATGTTCAATTTCGAGCGTCTGGATATATTATGCGCCTGGATCTGACCTCCGTGTGAAATGTTATGACCATTTGAATTTCTCGAGAGCTTCTGATGTTCAATTTCGAGCGTCTTGATATATTATGCGACTGAATCTAACCTCCTTGTGAAAAGTTATGACCATTTTAATTGCTCAAGAGCTTCCGTTGTTCAATTTCTAGCGTCTCGATATATTATGCGCCTGAATCTGACATCCGAATTAAAAGTTATGACCATTTGAATTGCTCAAGAGCTTCCATTGCTCAATTTCGAGTGTCTCCATATATTATGAGGCTGAATCGGACCTCCGAGTGAAAAGTTATCACCATTTGAATTTCTCGAGAGCTTCCGCTGTTCATTTTCGAGCGTCTCGATATATTATGCGCCTGAATCGGACCTCCGAGTGAAAAGTTATCACCATTAGAATTTCTCGAGAGCTTCCGCTGTTCATTTTCGAGCGTCTTGATATATTATGCGCCTGAATCGGATCCCCGAGTGAAAAGTTATGACCATTTGAATTTCTCGAGAGCTTCCGATGTTCAATTTCGAGTGTCTCGATATATTATGCGCCTGAATCGGACCTCCGAGTGAAAAGTTATGACCATTTGAATTTCTCGAGAGCTTCCGATGTTCAATTTCGAGTGTCTCGATATATTATGCGCCTGAATCGGACCTCCGAGTGAAAAGTTATCACCATTTGAATTTCTCCAGAGCTTCTGCTGTTCATTTTCGAGCGTCTCGATATATTATGCGCCTGAATCGGACCCCCGAGTTAAAAGTTATGACCATTTAAATTTCTCGAGAGCTTCCGATGTTCAATTTCGAGCGTCTCGATATATTATGCGCCTGAATCGGACCCCCGAGTGAAAAGTTATGTATTATGCGCCTGAATCGGACCCCCGAGTGAAAAGTTATGACCATTTAAATTTCTCGAGAGCTTCCGATGTTCAATTTCGAGCGTCTCGATATATTATGCGCCTGAATCGGACCCCCGTGTGAAAAGTTATGACCATTTAAATTTCTCGAGAGCTTTCGATGTTCAATTCAGAGCGTCTGGATATATTATGCGCCTGGATCTGACCCCCGTGTGAAAAGTTATGACCATTTGAATTTCTCGAGAGCTTCTGATGTTCAATTTCGAGCGTGTTGATATATTATGCGACTGAATCTGACCTCCTTGTGAAAAGTTATGACCATTTTAATTGCTCAAGAGCTTCCGTTGTTCAATTTCTAGCGTCTCGATATATTATGCGCCTGAATTTGACATCCGAGTTAAAAGTTATAACCATTTTAATTGCTCAAGAGCTTCCGTTGTTCAATTTCTAGCGTCTCGATATATTATGCACCTGAATCTGACATCCGAATTAAAAGTTATGACCATTTGAATTGCTCAAGAGCTTCCATTGTTCAATTTCGAGTGTCTCGATATATTATGAGGCTGAATCGGACCTCCGAGTAAAAAGTTATCACCATTTGAATTTCTCGAGAGCTTCCGCTGTTCATTTTCGAGCGTCTCGACATATTATGCGCCTGAATCGGATCGCCGAGTGAAAAGTTATGACCATTTGAATTTCTCGAGAGCTTCCGATGTTCAATTTCGAGTGTCTCGATATATTATGCGCCTGAATCGGACCTCCGAGTGAAAAGTTATGACCATTTGAATTTCTCGAGAGCTTCCGATGTTCAATTTCGAGCGTCTTGATATATTATGCGACTGAATCTGACCTCCTTGTGAAAAGTTATGACCATTTTAATTGCTCAAGAGCTTCCGTTGTTCAATTTCTAGCGTCTCGATATATTATGCGCCTGAATCTGACATCCGAATTAAAAGTTATGACCATTTGAATTGCTCAAGAGCTTCCATTGCTCAATTTCGAGTGTCTCCATATATTATGAGGCTGAATCGGACCTCCGAGTGAAAAGTTATCACCATTTGAATTTCTCGAGAGCTTCCGCTGTTCATTTTCGAGCGTCTCGATATATTATGCGCCTGAATCGGACCTCCGAGTGAAAAGTTATCACCATTAGAATTTCTCGAGAGCTTCCGCTGTTCATTTTCGAGCGTCTCGACATATTATGCGCCTGAATCGGATCCCCGAGTGAAAAGTTATGACCATTTGAATTTCTCGAGAGCTTCCGATGTTCAATTTCGAGTGTCTCGATATATTATGCGCCTGAATCGGACCTCCGAGTGAAAAGTTATGACCATTTGAATTTCTCGAGAGCTTCCGATGTTCAATTTCGAGTGTCTCGATATATTATGCGCCTGAATCGGACCTCCGAGTGAAAAGTTATCACCATTTGAATTTCTCTAGAGCTTCTGCTGTTCATTTTCGAGCGTCTCGATATATTATGCGCCTGAATCGGACCCCCGAGTGAAAAGTTATGACCATTTAAATTTCTCGAGAGCTTCCGATGTTCAATTTCGAGCGTCTTGATATATTATGCGACTGAATCTGACCTCCTTGTGAAAAGTTATGACCATTTTAATTGCTCAAGAGCTTCCGTTGTTCAATTTCTAGCGTCTCGATATATTATGCGCCTGAATCTGACATCCGAATTAAAAGTTATCACCATTTGAATTGCTCAAGAGCTTCCATTGCTCAATTTCGAGTGTCTCCATATATTATGAGGCTGAATCGGACCTCCGAGTGAAAAGTTATCACCATTTGAATTTCTCGAGAGCTTCCGCTGTTCATTTTCGAGCGTCTCGATATATTATGCGCCTGAATCGGACCCCCGAGTGAAAAGTTATGACCATTTAAATTTCTCGAGAGCTTCCGATGTTCAATTTCGAGCGTCTCGATATATTATGCGCCTGAATCAGACCCCCGAGTGAAATGTTATGACCATTTGAATTTCTCGAGAGCTTTCGATGTTCAATTCAGAGCGTCTGGATATATTATGCGCTTGGATCTGACCCCCGTGTGAAAAGTTATGACCATTTCAATTTCTCGAGAGCTTCCGATGTTCAATTTCGAGCGTCTCGATATATTATGCGCCTGAATCCGACCACCGAGTGAAAAGTTATGACCATTTAAGTTTCTCGAGAGCTTCCGATTTTCAATTTCGAGCGTCCGGATATATTATGCGCCTGAATCTGACCTCCGTGTGAAATGTTATGACCATTTGAATTTCTCGAGAGCTTCCGTTGTTCAATTTCGATTGTCTCTATATGTGATGCGCCTAAATTAGACATCCGAGTTAAAAGTTATGACCATTTGAATTTCTCGAGAGATTCCGATGTTCAATTTCGAGCGTCTCGATATATTATGCGCCTGAATCTGACCCCCGTGTGAAAAGTTATGACCATTTAAATTTCTCGAGAGCTTCCGATGTTCAATTTCGAGCGTCTAGATATATTATGCGCCTGGATCTGACCTCCGTGTGAAAAGTTATGACCATTTGAATTTCTCGAGAGGTTCTGATGTTCAATTTCGAGCGTCTTGATATATTATGCGACTGAATCTGACCTCCTTGTGAAAAGTTATGACCATTTTAATTGCTCAAGAGCTTCCGTTGTTCAATTTCTAGCGTCTCGATATATTATGCGCTTGAATCTGACATCCGAATTAAAAGTTATGACCATTTGATTTTCTCGAGAGCTTCCGTTGTTCAATTTTGAGCGTCTCGATATATTATGCGCCTGAATCTGACATCCGAGTTAAAAGTTATGACCAGTTGAATTGCTCAAGAGCTTCCATTGTTCAATTTCGAGCGTCTCGATATATTATCCGCCTGAATCGGACCTCCGAGTGAAAAGTTATCACGATTTGAATTGTTCAAGAGCTTCCATTGTTCAATTTCGAGTGTCTTGATATATTATGCGCCTGAATCGGACTTCCGAGTGAAAAGTTATGACCATTTGAATTTCTCGAGAGCTACCGTTGTTCAATTTCGTGCGTCTCGATATATTATGCGCCTGAATCGGACCTCCGAGTGAAAAGTTATGACCATTTGAATCTCTCGAGAGCTTCCACTGTTCATTTTCAAGCGTCTCGATATATTATGCGCCTAAATCGGTCCCCCGAGTGAAAAGATATGACCATTGGAATTTCTCGAGAGCTTCCGTTGTTCAATTTTGAGAGTCTCGATATATTATGCGCATGAATCTGACATCCGAGTTAAAAGTTATGACCAGTTGAATTTCTTGAGAGCTTCCGTTGTTCAATTTTGTGTGTCTCGATATATTATGCGCCTGAATCGGACCTCCGAGTGAAAAGTTATGACCATTTGAATTTCTCGAGAGCTTCCGCTGTTCATTTTCGAGCGTCTCGATATATTATGCGCCTAAATCGGTCCGCCGAGTGAAAAGATATGACCATTGGAATTTCTCGAGAGCTTCCGTTGTTCAATTTCGAGCGTCTTGATATATTATGCGCCTGAATCGGACCTCCAAGTGAAATGTTATGACCATTTGAATTTCTTGAGAGCTTCCGTTGTTCAATTTTGGCGTCCTCGTATTTAATGCGCTGAATGACCTCCGAGTTGAAAGTTATGACCATTTGATTGGCTAGACTTCCTTGTTCATTCGAGTGTCTCGTTCATTATGGCCCTATGGGACCTCG